>NC_060884.1:17719355-17939355 GCF_014805685.1 Silurus meridionalis | reverse complement strand
CAAAAAAAGTAAAGACAAAAAAATACAGACAAAGAGAAAGGTTTTATTGCTAACAAAAATCTATCCAGCTGCTCATAGAAGGAAAATAAAACCGTAGTTGTTTAATATCTGCTTGTATTTAGGCACCAGTAAAAGATCTGACAGCTGTTTAACTGTGATTCTTTGGAAATGTGTCTGTTTTTGAGTTTGATTTCAGTGTGAGATTCTTTTCTTCTAGTCTACTGAATAGAAACAGAACAATAGCAGAACAGACAGGACTATTGTGATGAAACTGCTTTACCGTTTGTTCACTAGAACATTTTACTACGCAATGCTACATGTTCGAACGCCTAAACGCTGTAGCTCATTATTTACATGGCAGACAACAGCGATCACCTGCATCTTTTCAAACCTCCAGTTTATCCCCAAGGGATAAAACCAGACCTAGCTACCTCCTGTCTAGCTATAATTGGCCTGTGCCTGGCCTCAGACATGGGGGATGTACCAAGGGTTTAATTAAAAGAGAGGAACATGTTTTCATCTCGGGTCAGACCGGACTTTCAGGGTTATTTGTGAGATAAACAATAATACCCAATTGTTAAAGGATCAGTGTTATAAGCAGGATATAGAAAAGGATAAAAAAAAATTAATATACAGGTTCACTCTGTACTCACAATTTTAACCCTTTTAACCCTATTGCAGAGGTCAGCAACCACTGAGTTAGTACCAGACTGCAAGAGCTTTCATGGAAAAAGAGTCACATAAATAAATAAATAAATAAATATCTTCTTCTTCTTCTTTCAGCTTCTCCCATTAGGGGTCGCCACAGCGGATCATCTGTCTCCACACCCCTCTGTCCTCTACATCTGCCTCTTTCAAACCAACTACCTGCATGTCTTCCCTCACCACATCCATAAACCTCCTCTTGGTCTGCCTCTTTTCCTCCTTCCTGGTGGCTCCATCCTCAGCATTCTCCTACGGATTGATTCGTGATCTGCATATTTGATTTGCCATGTTTTACGCTGGATGCCCTTCCTAACGCAACCCTTCCTAAAAAATAAATGTTTTTATTTTATTTTATTTATTTTTTTTTTTACATAAAGTTTCATTTTAATTGTTTCTCCATCAATGAACTGAATGTGTGTAACATTATAGATTTCATTTTCCTTTGGAATGAATAAAGTGATTGATAAACTGCATGCCATAATTATGTACATATTTTTAAATGAAAGTGACTATTTTATGTGATAATGTGACCAAAACTGATTCAAATGACCATCCAATAAAGAAGGCAAAGCTGCTTCACTTTTCAAACTGACCATTTGTGACTTTAATGGAAAAGCACTCATCAGAGCTCACGTGTTAATGGAGACTTGTATTACTGCGAAATTGCTTTTTAAATCCTGCAGTGGGAGTTTTGTGAGATGTTCTCAGGATGGCTCACTTCTTTGCGATGTTTCAGGGCAGCTTGTTGTAACGAACAATCAACTTTAACCTTGTGAACTACTACTTCTCAATCACGGTGTGTGTTGGTGGGACGACGCGTTTCAAACTATATCAGACATGTGACTTTTTAATTCTTGCCCTAATATTAAGTACATCTGCTTTATATCTATTACTTGATTTTTGCAGGTTAACAACCACTTTTGTGCATAAAATGATAAACTCCCAGATAGCTATGGTATCAATTACATTTACAGTGTTTGGCAGAGACCCTTATCCAGGGTGACTTACAATTATCTCATTCATACAACTGAGCAGTTAAGGGTTAAGAGCCTTGCTCAAGGGCTCAGAAGTGGCAGATTAGTGGTGGTGGTGGGATTTAAACTCATGACCTTCTGATCAGAAATTCATCAAACTTAATCACTGACCTACCCCCTTTCCCCCCTACCATCTTTCAGATTTATGACCGTCCAAACCTCTAAAATGATTCTAAATCTGTAACAAGCTGAGGAAAGTTGTGCGAAAAACTACCTCCTCAATCTCTTAGCATCGGTCATATACACGACCTCTGAACTGCCATCTGACCTCTAAGAATTGTCCGTCCGTTGAACCCGGATGAGACAAATGAATCAGTTACAGACGCCGTACACTCCCAAACGCAAAGCTAAATGTTGACTTTCACTGCATCGACAGGATGAACATCTAACAACCACCAGAGATCTATTATAAGCTATAGACCATGATCTCTCTTATTCTTTCCTTTCAATTATTTCCAACAATATGATCATAACCGGCATTGAAATAAATAATAATAAGACGAAGATCTCCCTCACTTTGAGTGAGAGTCGGAGTCTGCTGATTTTCGAGTAAGAGAAGGGGAAGGAAGGACTGAAAGTGAAGGCTGCATGGAGAATTCTTTAACGTGCATGTGCATAACTGCCCGGATACACATGATCCGCTATGAAAGGGGTCCATTGTCCTCTAGATAAAGTATAGACCTTTAAAAGTGTGTGCCTTTGCATTGCTCCAGTCATACTAAACATGCTCTGTCTCGGCATAAGTCTCATACACACACACACAACACACACCCAGAGCTGATCTTTGTGTGTGCTGAGGAGCGTGGGAACGTCATGGTACAACCTGATGACAGTAAGTGCTTTACACCGGATTCCACCAAAGTCTCTTGACTATTTCTTTAAACAGACAGAGACACAGTGAGAGAGAGAGAGAGAGAGAGAGAGAGAGAGAGAGAGAGAGAGAGAGAGAGAGACTGCAGAGCATCACAGAAGGAAATGGGAGGAGAGGAGGAGTCATATTTGTCTCGAAGAACAAATGAAGTAATAGAATCAGTCATCCTATAGATGTCTAACAAGCAAAATGAGCATTTAAATAGAGAACTAGTTAAGCGAATAAACCAGAGATTGATGGCACATAATGTCATTGTATATATCTCGGTAGGGACAAAATGTCAATGCAAGGATCGTATACTTGACAGTTTTGACCTTGTAGGGACGTTTGGCTGACCTGCATGTGTTCCCTCCACTACACAACCCAGATAATTCACTAGGAAGCCATCCTGTATATTAGGTTATTCAGTTCGGAAATACTGATCCAATATTTTTTTTTGCTTATCAAATATGATGAGGGTGAAGATCAACACTCCAGAAATTGAAACAGATTTTTAAAATCAAATGAGGCGAGTAAAACAGCCTCCACTCTCCTGCAAAGTCTTTCCACTAGATTATGGAGTGTGGCTGTGTTTATTTTTCTCATTCAACCCCGAGAGCTTCAGTGAGGTCAGGCTCTGATGTTGTAGGTGAGGGAGAAAGTTGGCGTTCCAGTTCATCCTAAAGATGTTCTGTAGGGTGTTGAGGTCAGGACACTCGAGTTCTTCCAGTCCAATCATGGAACATGTTTGGGTTTATTAGTTCCAATAAAGGAAAAACCTTAATATTTAAATAGCTTTCAAATATTAAAAGCAAATTTCCCCAAATTTGTGGAAACAGTTTGATTTAAGGACCACATTTTGGAGTGATGATCAAGTGCCCCACAAACCTTTTGTCACAAAATCAATAAATTTGTTCCTGTAGACAAACATAATCTAAGTACTACACTTCTATAGAAAAAGGAACACTAGAGAATTGTTCTTATACTATATGCATTAAAATGGAAGGGAACAAAAAAAAAAAAAGCTTAAATGGATATACTGTAGTTTACTTTTGGTGAGGAAAACAGCTCTGAATCCTGCTGTAGAATACGGTCCAAAAGAAACAGTATGAATCCTCGGCTATATTCATTATTCATTAATAGAATAACCAGTGGGTGTGAGGTGGTAATTTGGCCTGATGTTTATCACCCCGTCACAAACTAGAAGAGCTTTCCAGTACATGTTTATGCATCAGACCCTTTACCCAGGCCATAAATTAAAGCTTGCAGAGTTCTTAAACAAAGCCTGACTCGCTTTCATGTCGATGAGACGGGTTTTAACAGGGCTGTGATCAAAGACAAGCACATACAGGTTGAGGGAGAGGGAGGGAATGGCACAGAAAAAGAGAAGACACACTGGGTTTCAGGGTAGCACAAAAGCCAGTGGTTTCCTGCCTGACTGGAGTTCTAACTCTAATCTACTGTATATGATTACCTGCCCCCCCTCCACACACACACACACACACACACACACACACACACACACACACAATTGTGCGGCCTTATATGGGTCCTTTTGGTTGTGAGTGCATTGAAAGACAAACCACCTCTTTGTACACTCTTTGTGTGTGTGTGTGTGTGTGTGTGTGTGTGTGTGTGTGTGTGTGTGTGTGTGTGTGTGTGATGAAAGTTAGCTCCAGGTAATGTAAGATTTAGTGGGTGTGGGTGATTACTTTGCCACACATGAATGTTGGAAATTCCCTCCGATATACACAGGATTGCCTGGACAGAGATACAGCAATCAGCAGCCTTGGTGTTCAGTGTTTCCAAAACTCCTGACGCCTCGCTTTTCTCCTGAGAAAATACAAATGGCAAGCGAACAGGAGATTAGTAAACATATTAACCACCAGCACAGCAGAAACACAACGTAAGGGAGGCAAACACAACATTTATACTATTAGATAAAAAGTGGGAGGCGAGAAAAGAGAGGGGGAGGGTTTAAAGGAGAAGAGAAAGAGAAGAAGAAGAAGAAGAAGAAGAAGAAGAAGCGAGAGAGGCAGACATCAGACACGGCCCATGGGCTTTACCAGAGACTCCATAACTGTACAGAGAGAATTTGCCAGACACAATGTGTAGATGATTAATACTGAAAACGCAAAATGTACCAAGAACGCAAGTCCCATCTAATTTTATATAAATAGGACAAAGAAGGAGAACAGGAAGACATGCATCTGGTTATTCTACTGTAATAAACTGTATCTATGCCTCACCCTCTCTTTCTCTCTCTCTCTTTCACTCACACACACACACACACACACACACACACACACACACACACACACACACACACACACACACACAAAGAGATCCGGTCTCGCACTCTGCCACACTCATTTAGGGTCGTATCGGTCTCATGTTTCAGTTCCTACAAAACAGTGAGGAGAAAGTGTAGGCGGAAAAACAAACGGCACTGCACTAATGTCCTGCAACCCATCAACTAAACTGAAGACATGAGAAGCGGCTTTGATCAATGGCATAAATGTCAGATCTAATTGAAGCTGCAGAATATAAAGACAAATAATGGTCTGTTTTAACTCAAGTAAAACAAAGCAGGGAAGCTGTGATGTGTCATCAAAACAGCGACGGTCGTTTGTATCACAATAAACGCTTATGGCAAATCTACAGGAAGTGCGGCAATATTAATATGTTTTGACAGACATTACAAAAACGGCAATAACCAAAAACAAATGCTGTGCTTTCTCCAAATTCAGGGGGGGGATCTTTATATGACCATATGAACACCCTCGGGCAAATGGTCTTGTCAAGTCCCTCTTACCTAAAGGACTTTAAAGGCTCGTTAGAGATAATCAGACCTGCGCTTGAGATGTGCTCAAAACCAGCAGGAGTATCTTAGGAGGTGGGAAAGAAACTAAAAAGTGTGATCTGGGAAAGAGCACACTTTATTCTCTATTTAAAAAAAAAAATAGGATGAGGCCGTTATGTTTATTGTAAAAAAAACACAGCATTTCCAGGTAGATCTCCACTATCACACAGACATCAATCAGGGAGGATGAGTCTGAGACACACAGTCAGCCAGTCACTGCTGCATCATTCCAGGGTGGTGTAACTCATTTAGAGGAAAATCAGACTCATCATGCATGCATGAGCTTAAATACCGATACTTCATCACTTACAACATTTGGCAAAACCCCTTTTCCAGAGCCACTCACGATTATCTCATTTATACAACTGAGCAGTTCAGGGGGAATTTGTAAATTGGTGGTGCAGGGATTTGCAACATCTTAACCACCGAGCTACAGCTTTCCTTCTCCATCACCGTTACGATGTTGACTTAGAGATGAAAATCCAAAATATATTACAATACAATATGTTACGATAAAGTAAATGGTGGCGAGTCAATAAAATAGTTTCACTATATAGAAGCTTGTATTTAAATGCTGAATAAGTGTTACGATGTGCACATTAAACCCGTCAAACATCCGAAATCCACCAAGAGTGACACATGAAAGTGATCATAGTGATCATAGACAATTATAAACCAATATCCTGACAATTATATACAGGAAGTCCCCGACTTACAGTGGAGATGCGTTACAATTAACCCACTTGAAAATATGGTAAGTCGAGTCTATTTAGGAATCTTAAAGAATAGTGATCGATTCGGGGGTCGTATACTGTAATTTGTTAACAAACTACAGTATAACACGCACTAGCGTGAAGCAGGAACAAGCACTAGATCGCGAGTGGAAGGCGGAGCCAGACGTGCTCTGTTTTTAGTGTCTGGCGACGATAAAAAAATGAGAGAAAGAAAAGCTAAAATTGGGCTTTGAGGCACCAAAAACACTGAAAACAACTCTGTCAACTGCTGGAGAAACTAAGACATGTCCTGGCAGTGTCCAAAGTCCAAAGAAATTTTTTAATTGCGCGTGAAAAGGTAATAAAATCGTATTTAGCATGTAGTAGAAACAAGAAAGCAAAAACAAAAAACAAAGTACAACTCAATAATTCCTGAAACTGAAGACCGGATTTGACTTCATTCTCCTGCAGTTATCAGGAAGCAATAATCCATAAACACATTTCATTTAAAATATTCACTCTGGAAACCAAAAGCAACAAATTAAAACACGGAGGCCTTTTTTTTTTTGACTTATCAGTTGCATCTGCAGTGATCGTTGGTGTGTGTTCATCAATGTGCAGTCATGAGTGTAAAAACCACAATGTGCAGAAATGACTCCAGGGCAGTTCCAGAAATGCCAAATATCTCACAGCCAATAGTGAAGAGCACCAGGGGTCATTTAAACACACACACACACACACACACACACACACACACACACACACACACACACACACACACCTTCACAATTATGCTGTAGAATGTATTTTTGCACTTCCACTGTATTTATATTTAATAAAAAAATAAATAAATACACAGAATAAAATCCCATTTGCAAAACGGTAAAGAAGTGACAGAAAATAAAACAGTAAAAAAAGGAATGGAGAAAGTGTGTGCATGGGTGTATAGAACTGACCCCAGGTGCTCTTCTCTACAGGCTGTAAGATACTCGGCATTCCTGAATCGGCACTAAACAGGGCTAATACTCACTCACGATACCCTTCTTCTCACAGACCCCATGGCACTCACACCGCTCTGCACACAAGTGTGTGTGCTCATGATCATGTTGTTCTAGTCTCATTGTCCTGGATTGCATCATCCTGGATATTCATACAGTACCCCATATCCCATATCTATATTCTAAGCAGATATAATAGAAGTGTCAAACAGAAATTTAGACACTGGGGTTTGTCACGTAAGACAGAAATGTTTCCCCACACACCCATTTTATATACGCACTCGTTCACAACAGCTGAGAAAGAAAGGAAAGAAAGTGTGTTTCATTTAAAGCACAAAGTTAATGTTTACCACTCAATAAACAAACAAGCAAAACACACACACACAATCTGGTAGACAGATGTACCTCTTACATGTACAAAATTTTGTTGTTCAGGAAAATCTAGGTACACACACACACACACACACACACACACACACACACACACTTGATTGGTTTTTCCACCTGCTTGTGTGTCACTGTATATTAACAATGCTTCACCTGACTAAATCAATGGCCATCCCACACAAATCTTATGAATGGATCAGAGGCTAAAGAGAATAAGATCGTCGCACACACCCACTTTTACAAAGCGTGAAAATAAAAGAGCCAATGGGGTGGAAGGCCCTAAACACACACACACACACACACACACACACACACACACACACACACACACACACACACACACACACACACACACATAACTATAGAATATATTTCCTTACAGAAAAAGCATCAGACGATAGTCAAAACCCAGATTACACACTATACTTACAAGGAGGCTAATTTGGAGTAGAATGGCATGTACACACACACACACACACACACACACACACACACACACACACACACACACACACACATAACCATAGAATATATTTCCTTACAGAAAAAGCATCAGACGATAGTCAAAAACCCAGATTACACACTATACTTACAAGGAGGCTAATTTGGAGTAGAATGGCATGTACACACACACACACACACACACACACACACACACACACACACACACACACAATACAGAGCATGTAGGTGAGATTGTACTAAAGAAGAGCAGCATGTTTACTTCCCCTTGTGAAGGTGCAGAGAAACAGGCGGAGGTGTTAATGACAGCTGCTTGCTCCCACATGAGAAGTTCTGGAGAGGATGTGCTTCGGTTATTCACACCTGTCAACCCCCCTCTATTTCTCTGTGCTTTCATCTCTCCATCTAAATAGTGACTCCTTCTTTTGCAGCTTTGCCCGGGAAAAATAGACAAAGACAAATCTATCGCTCTTCATGTCACAAACGAGTTGGGTAAAAGCTTCTCAGTGGAGTTGGGCATTCTGGCTGCTTGTACTCGGACGCGCCGACGGGTTCCTTGTCTACTAGAGTGCTTAGAAACACATGCCTTAGGATGTACACGCAAAGTCAGCCTGCATATGTAGACACTAAAAAGAGACCCGTCTTTGGTTGTGCAGCTAGACGGAGCATAGCCAGGAGAGTGCAGGTCTGTGGAAAGTGGGCTTGTTGTGCTCCAGCTCCTGCAGAGTGATGAATGTGTTTGTTCCTCACTACTTCATGTCTGCTTCTCGCAACTTAAAGGTCACGTGCTCTTTCAAGCCGTGTTGCCAGGACCCACACTCTCAGTCATGCACATTACCTAATCATCTGTCTTCTTCACACATCGGCCATAGCGCGTGTGAAGCGTAAAGCCTAGTGCAAACTACACGCTACCGCTCGTGTAAAGGGGCTCAGCGAGCGATCGCCGAGCCTCGGATAGTTTCATGTGCATGTCTGATTTTCTTGCCAGTGAAGTGTGTAGTACGAAGCCCTCTGCAGCCAGGTGCAAGCACTGAGCTGAACAACAGCCAACCAGAGTCCAAGAGTGAAAATCAAATTCATCTGCTCTCATCCGTTCTCGCACGCCAGATCCTAGATTTCACTGAAGTGTCCGATTTATCGCACGCTGCCAAGACCTGCCACTGTTTACTTATGAACTTATGAGTAACTTTAAATGTGAAAAATCAAGTCTCATCATGTTGCACTGTTTATTGCCACAAAATTACAGATACAAAATAAAATGTCAGAAAGAAACAAACCGTTACCTTTAAGACGTGGAAGGTTGTGGCCAGAAAAGAGGAGAATTTTATATATAAGTTATATAAGTTATATATAAGAAGAAAAAAAAATCCTACTCCAGGTTAAACAAAAAAAATGAATAAAAAGCCAAGATGTTCCTAGTTTGTATAGAATGTTAGGAGAAAAATGTTCAAACTGGAGGATAAAAGAAGCACTTGATAACAAAACTGGCAGGTTATTATACTAACTAATTATTTTTTTATATAAATGTCAAAGGAATTACTGCAAAATTATGGACAAAAACATTGTAAATTAAAGGCTTCTCTCTCTCTCTCTCACACATACACACACACACACACACATTTACTCGCACTCCTAAACAAAATCTCACGCTCCCTCTAGAACAGCGTCATCCATCAGCTGCTGCCATTTTGGCTACAGTGAACCGCTCATCTCAACACTGTTACTTAAAGGTCGGGGGTCAAAGGACACCAACATCAACTTCACACATACACACAGATGCACTTACTTTAACTGTAATGACAGAAAAGACACCGGTGACTAATGAATCCTCTAATGAGACGCTGCAGTTTAATAGAGACCAGAGAGGTACCTTGAGTAGAACAGAGAGAGAGAGAGAGAGAGAGAGAGAGAGAGAGAGAGAGAGAGAGAGAGAGAGAGAGAAATAAAACTGGCAGTTCCGGTTGAGAGGAAATCCTTTAGGAAAAACACTGTGCTACTCGCGACCCAAACGGCACCTCCACCTCACTGATTAAGACCGCAGGGATTCCCCCGCCATCTGTGCTTTAATGGTGTTCCCCGCGTGTACTCAGGGGGAGAGGTAAACCCTATGGGAGAGGGGGAATGACTGAAGAAATGACAAATGACTTTTCTAACACTAGGGTTCCATCAAACGTTAAGATGATCTTTATAAGGAGAAATGAGGAGTAGTATTGGGTGGAGGGTAGGAGGGCTTTTCTCATTTAAAATACAATAGCCTGTCTGCCTACTCCCATCACCCTTCCTGAAGAGAAGGACAAATAAGACAATCTGGAACGCTCCAGCACCCCGTCACTACCAAACCCCCCACTCTCTCATACACACACACACACACACACACACACGCACTGTACATACACAACCAGTGTGAACTCTTTACACCTTTTGTGCATGTACTGCACATAGCACATGCTCAGATGAGCACACTAATACATTCACCTTCTAAACACAAAGAACGGCAAACGGGTGAACTTTGCCACTCTGTAATTCATTATCCAACCCGCCCATCCCCGTAACGACACCCGAACTCGTTCGTCTGCCCGACCAATAACTGTGCAACACTACACCATGAATCCTCTGATATCATATATAAGCTGACACAAGCATTAACACACGCCTCATATTTACCCTGCCTCGATTACCACCAAAGATTATTGACCCACTGACAGAAATATCAATATCTGCATGGCCACTGGTTTGCGTTTGCTGAAGTTATCTCAGGGAGTCCACACCGTTCTAATGTTTGCCAAAAAAAAAAAAAAAAAAAAAAAAAAAAAGCACCTTTATCCAACCGCCTCGTTCTCCAACCCGACCCCCACTCCAGTCCACACGGCGAGTCATCCATCTCTATCAATCTATCTATTCTATTTATTTTATCTCCACATGCTCACTTATCTCATTTAATACATCAAACCCACTACCCTTTTCGCCTTTAATAAAAAACTGGACTGCTTTTTTCCCCACCTAATCACCAGGCTGAATTTAATGGTCTAATCAGATGCTCCCAGGAACACATGTAATTGAAGGGGCCCGTGCAGTCAGAATCCTGAGGTGAGAAGACGGCTCCCGATTCGTCAGCTCGGCTTTGAGCCCGTCAGGGTCGAGAGGTTGAGGGGGGAGCGGCCAGACGCTTCCCTAATCCTCTGGGAGATGGATCTGTCACGCGTGCACAACCTAACATAAACACAAACACACCTGACAGCATCGCCGAACACATCAGACCCGTGTCTGTTAGTGGATTTAACAACACAGCCTGCATCAGCCCTGCATTCTAAACAAAGACGAATCTAGAGCAAGACAAAAGCATATACAGAATAAAATCAAGACACAAGAACAAAAGAGAGCAACTAGAAAAAAACTTAACAAAACAAATAACCAATAAATGTGAAATGCTTTTCCATTTCATGATGTTGATGGCCTGAACATCAGCCCCAACAACTGTGTTGATCTCAGGATTGAAAAACGTCAGAACGTTCATCCAACATTACACTACAAATGTACTAGAACGTTCAGAGAACATTCAGGTTCCTATGTGAAGGTTTTCTATGTTCTTCTTCTGTTCTCCAATTTGAAAAAAACCTGGTGAATATGTGTGTGTGTGTGTGTGTGTGTGTGTGTGTGTGTGTGTGTGTGTCTGTGCACATGTTGTCAATGGTGCCCTGCCTCATCTCATGGTGGTCCAACTCTGTTCTGCTTGGTGTGTGGGGGAAAAACTATCAAACGGTGCAATGGTCCCAAGAAAGGTTAAACACCATCTCCAAACAAAACACCAGTCACTTTAAAACAAGAAGGCAGACTATTTTGTACACCTGCATGAGCATACTGGGGGAAAAAAAAAAAACACACGACAGTGAATGAGAGAGATCTTCACACTGGCTAAACCAAAACAGATCAAATTGTCATTCTATATACTGTTTCAGACTACAGTGTTTTTTGTACAATTTTGGGTTGGTGGTGTACTGTGGGATTTTTTTAATGTAAAAAAATATTCTGTGCCTCAAAAGACTGTAAAACGCTGAGATAGATAACTCAGAAACCCAGTGCTTATTCACCTGACAGTTTTCTGACCCACGCTGCCACTTTTTTGTTATTACAATTGGAGAATTATGACGTTTATTCTCATCTTCAACCCTTGACGGTGTGAAACAAACAGTTAAATAGAACAGCAGTAAATACTGTACGTGCAAATACTTTCTTTATACGCATCTTATAATAGCTCAGGTATTCTCACACACACACACACACACACACACACAGTCCTTGAGAGTCTGCTACAAAATACACCTGCATGTGAATCAAACAGAATGAACGCATGAATTAAACAAAACAGTGTGTGTGTGTTTGTATAAATGCTCTTTGAACTCATTATAATTCAGGACAATGACTGTGATACCAGACATCAAAGTAATAAAAAAGAGGGAGTGAAAGAAAGATGGGGGTGACATTGCAACGAACATGGTACATTAGACATAAGACGACAAGGAGAAACTGTTTCCCTGTCAGATTATATCTCTCTCTCTCTCTCTCTCTCTCTCTTTCTCTCTCTCTACAACTCTGAAAACCCCACACGTCCATTATTCTGTCTCTCTCTCCATTTGCACAGATCGGACAGTATCCAGGCCACGTTCAACTGAAAGGAAGCACAGGACAAGAGGATGATAGATGAGCTGATTCGATTACTCACGTCTGCTTATTCCAATAACAGTCATCCTTCTCCCGCGAGGTCACCTTGGATTTACGGATGAAAATAAAAAAGCAGACAGGACGACGGGGACGAAAAGCGGAACCATGAGAAAAGGGTAACGGGAATAGAGAACGACAGCCACAGAAGGAGAGGTGTGGCCCGTGGAACAACAAGTGTGAGGTGAAGGAGAAAAGAATCCTGATCTCTCGCTGGGGTTCGGCACAAGTACATGCATGCTTGGCAGAGTCAATAACTGCAGAGCTTTGATTCCACTGATTATACAAGAAACTAATTCGATTAAGGAAGCAGCTACTCGCACACCCTTTTTAACCCACTGTGTGTGTGTGTGTGTGTGTGTGTGTGTGTGGAAGGTGTGTCTGTATGTAGACAAATCTCCTGTACATCTACTTACATTGTCTGCATATACACACACACAATATATGGACAAAAGTATTGGGACTCCTGACTTTTCCAGTCACATGTGCTTCTTCACATGTTGGAGGCACACAATTGTGTTTTTGGATGCGGTAGCATTTAATTTTCCCTTCACTTGAAATAGAAGACCCAAACCTGTTCCCACATAGAAGCCTGTTCCCCCTGTGCACAAAGCCAGCTCCATTAAGATATGGTTTACATGGGTTAGAATGGAAGGGCTTAAGTGGTCTTCTACAGAGCTCTAATCTGAACCTTATTGAACATGAATGAAATGGACTGCTGATTGCACCCTCACCCTACACCAGTACATGACTTTAGCTTGTTGCTGAATGAGCACAAATTTCCACAAGCACACTATAGATATCTAGTGGAACATCTTCCCAAAAGAGTTGAGGTGAAAAGCCCATATGAAACTAATGGCCAGGTGTCTACAAACGTTGGTCCAAAACCAAAAAAAAAAAAGACCGTACCAGAAAATACATGCTGTTCAAATTGTATTGCAAACATCAGATACTGTGATTAGATTTTTTGACATTATCATCTACCTGTGGGTGATGGCATCGTTTAACATGCGGCACAGCCGTGTATAGAGGTAAAGTGCACTGGATGTGGGTACTGGTGATCACATTACAGCCTGTCACATTTCTCTGAAGTGTTGATTAACGGATTAAGGAGGACAGACTTCCTCTTCCGCAGATAAAAATTCATTTATATCCAACAGTACAGATTTATATCCCAAAGTACAAACACAGACACACACTATTCACTCTGTGGTCCCTGATCGCTGTGTAATTTAATGCCTGTCTGCTGAAGCTAATCTCTACTGTGTAAGTTTTGCGGTGCACAAAGAAGATAGGTGGGTGAGTGCAGCAATATATTTTGATGAACAAATGTGTGCATGTGGGTGCGCGCTCATGTTTTTGTTCGAGTGAGAGCAGCTGAGTAAACACACAGACACAAGGCAAATGGACTGGCCTCAGTTTACAGAAACCTCCTGATATACAGTAACTCCTGTACAAATCAGCACAGTCGAAGTCACGTACCTTTTAGATTCATGCGCACAAACACTGCCATCGGTGGAAAAGCTGTGTGGTCAAAACTAGTGTTCTGTCTATATTGTCTCTGCATCCCTCTAACATTTGAAGTGAACGAGATGTTTGAACACACAAATATCACAGCGCTCATATAACTACAGGAAGTCCTCTACTTACGACGGAGATACGTTATGGCGACCCCATCGTAAGTCAAAGATATTGTTGAAGATAGTACTATGACTATGACAGTCTTTCCTGCTTCATGCTGATTTATAATTTTTCATTTTCTGCTAAAACTGATGACTTGCCTCTTCTTTTATTTTCACTGCCAGCAGGAGACATACTTGGGCGCTTTTATCACTAAAATTGCTGTTTGAAACCGAAAAACACACACTGGGACAATTTGACTGCTTCGAGCGCCAGCGAGAGTGGGGCATCTCACAGGGCGAGAGATACGCTCATACCCAGCTGCTTGTCCAACGTATCGTACGTGACCGAAATTAATATTTGTACAATTATGTCGTATCGCTATCGTCATCGTAAGATCGGAAAAATCGTAAGTCGAACCTCCGTAACTCGGGGACCGTCTGTATCTGGCGCACTTAGTTACTCTCACCTTCATAATCAGAACTAGAGCTGGTTAGTTTCGTGGCTCAGGGTCACACTTCTGTTTACAACTGAACAGGAGCTGACGGATCTGCCTGAACAAGACAAGAATGAATAAAGCCTGTGGGTGTGATAAATTCATAAAAAAGATTCAAGTAGCAGTAAAAACACAGGAACAAGGCAATCAGATTGGAGAAAAGTTAAAGTGTGTGTGTGTGTGTGTGTGTAATTTTTAATGAGAAGAGAGAAAAATTGCAATAAGGCAAAAAGAGACAGCAGCAGTTTTCATAACCACGGTCAGTAAGAAAGGCACAGAAGCTCAGGCCTAGATTAAAGCATGATGATGGCACAGAAGAGGGGGGAGGAGGAGAAAAGCAAACCAAAGGAACAGAAATATGAAAACAAATGGACAAATGCTACTGTTGGAAGACCGCCCCATGCCCTCTCTGCAGGATAAATGAAAGCAGACCTTAACACTAGGAACAGTGCTGAAAAAGTGCGGGTTGAGGTTTCGGAAATGCATTTGTCATAAGTGTCGTGTTAAGGCACACGGCCAGTGGGCTTGTGTGCGACCGTGTGGTGTGTATGTGCGCATCAGTGTGCGCGTGTCTCTTAAGAATGTGTGCTGGTGTGCAGATAGCTTAAAGACGGAGACCAGTTTCAGACTAAAATGACACAACGTTCGTGAAGGGAAAAATATTTTGAAGCCGACCGGAATGTGCTTTCAAGAAGTCTGATATGTTTCAGAAACTGAAATCTTCAACACAAAAACGTCTGCATTCCTTTTCAAACCTCGGTGCGATATAATAACAATGAAGAAAACAACGCAACACAAAACAAAAGGGTCAGATGTGAACCTGCCTCTGCTGCTCTCAGTTCTTTTTCGGCTGCCTTGTGATCAGGTGCTAGGCGTATCTGCGTATCTGAACCTGTCTAAAGGACACAGAAGCTTAAGAATGACTCGCTTACAAATGTTCACGTCCATACGTTCTCACCGCGCTAGCTCCGGTTGCAGAACGCGACACTGTTAGTGACTCAGGCCGTCAAAGTTATAAAGGTTACCAGTCACTTTCACAGTCTGCACATCATCGTGTCGTTACGCGTTTTTACACGAACACCGAAAAACCGTTGCGAAATCTGACATGATGTTTTAGACTTCATCCCTTATGCAGGTAAAACCCCTGAAATCAAGCTTGAAAAATCTGAATAAAGCCAGTTTAGTTACGCTTTAGGCTTTGTGCTTCTTATTAACAGTCATAGGGATAATAACATGCCGGGAATTTGACCTTGAATAACCTCGCAGCTCAGAGCTTTACGCTGTTGCGAGACAAAGGTGCAAAGTATTTTCCCTCCCGGTAATTCCTTCTCTGTTACTCATTGTGTTTGCACAGGTGGGATTAGGAAGAATGAAAGTCTTGGATAAAGTTCGTTAGAAAAAAAAAATAAAAAATTAAGAGATACAAGCTTTTATAAGATATAAGATTTTCTCCATAGTGTGGACCGATGTGCCAAAAACAAAGGTAAAGGAGCAAATGGTGACAAAACAGATTCAAGAATGCTTCCCATTTTAGGCTTCCCAATTTTATACCCAGGAGAGCACACATGAAGTGAACACAACAATGTAAAAAGTGTTCTTAGCTTTTTCATATCACACAAGATGGGCTATTTTTTTATTCGAATCCCACCCATTCCTGAAGTAAGTTCCTCCAACAGTTATTTTGTCCTTCTACATAAAAACTGATGTCTGGCAGCTCACTCAGGTACCTCCAGACATGTTAATAGATGCTACAAGAGTTAAGCCTGGCAGAAAAACCTCCCAGATGTCCTTTATCTAGCACAGCTGAGCCACCATAATATCCACAGAAGAATTCTTAAGTATGTTAATATTGGACCCAAATTTATCATCACATATCTTCTTCTTCTTCCAGCTTCTTCCATTAGGGATCACCACAGTGGATCATCCGTCTCCATACCCCTCTGTCCTCTACATCTGCCTCTTTCAAACCAACTACCTGCATGTCTTCCCTCACCACATCCAGAAACCTCCTCCTTGACCTTCCTCTTTTCCTCCTTCCTAACGTCTCCATCCTCAAATTTCTCCTACTGATATACCCCATGTCCCTCCTCTGCACATGTCCAAACCATCTCAATCTCACTTCCCTCGCCATGCCTCCAAAACGTCCTACATGTGCTGTCCCTCTAATAAACTCATTTCTAATCCTGTCCATCCTCGTCACTCCCAATGAAAACCTCAACATCTTCAGCTCTGCTACCTCCAGCTCCACCTCCTGTCTTTTACTCAATGCCACCGTCTCTAAACCATACAACATCTCAGGTCTCACCACAGTCCTATAAACTTTCCTTTTCACTAATGAGCTCTGAAATGAAGGTAAAAGAGAGAAACCAGAAATCCATTTTTGGTAAGAAAGTAACAGTGTAAGTTGAAGACGCTTGATGGTGTATACGGTTATTGGGAAAGAGGGATGTATAAAAGAGATACTAAAAGCGGGAAAAACTATGTCAGAGTACTGAGTCATTCCTGTCCTCTCCCAATACCTCCTCCCTACAGAGAGCACGGTCTAACACCTATCTCTCTTTCCGTCTCTTATTCTCTCCTAAATGAACCTGTTCTTTCTTGTCCAGAAAGTAAAAAATCCCCTCTGGTAGCATTCAGCCAGTGTAGAGTACAGCCTGGGGGAACATTTAGGGCCATCAGAGGCTATAAAGCTCAATCATGTAATAGCGGGCGTGACTGGACGCACACACAGTAGCAGCCATGTTCTCTTTTGGCAGTGGGTGATGAAGCCTGGATTATGTCACAACCCTTAATGAATGCCTGGTTGTACTTCACCGTTGCACCATTTCTGTGCGAATAAAAGAGGCTGGGAGAAAAACAGTAAACAACCCCTGTACAAGCAAAAAAATCAACGGAAACATACAAAACCATTTCAGAAAACCATTACTACAGGTACAGAATTTCAAGTTGAGAACCTTTTTCTTTTTTTTTTTTCTTTTTTTTTTTTGGTTCTTACAACTTGAATGCAGCGTAATGCTCACAATGTCACGCAACACACCCCATCCCATGCCACTTCGTCCCCTTCTGGCTTTCTCTAAGGTGATCTGGTTCTTTTTTTGCTACAGACCTTGAACACGAAACCCACCCGAAAAACCTTGAACCCTCAAAGCAATCAAAACCAAGACGCTGACTAGATAAAAATAAATAAATATATAAATAGAATCCGAAGTCTCAAAACAAAAAACAACCTTCTGACCAAAACAGTTTGGAAATACTAGCTCCCGAAGCTCACTTATTTAAAAAAAAAAAAAAAAAAAAAAAAAAAAGGACACTCGAAGGAAGTGCTTGTTACTGCTTGTCTGGTGTTCTTGATTTACATCTACAACTATAATCCGATTATTATCTTGAATCTTACAGTAAAGAAACCTTAACAGGTGCCAGCATTTCCCTTGTTTTTTTTTTTTGCACACTCATGCCTCCACAAAGAGGAATAATCTTTTTCAGCTGACGGAAAAAAAAGAAAAAAAAGAATTGAAAGTAGCTTGGTATTGCTTCATTGCATTTGAAATGAAAATCTGATGACCAAAGTCAGCATGGTTGGCTTTCTGCTTATCTTTAAGCTTGTATTTATGTGCAAGCAGACTTTAACAAACAGCATCAAAAACCATAAAAACAAACAAAAACAACACGTGCTGTCGTCAGGTCGCGAAACAAATCCCTGAAAGCTACGGCGTCTAGTTGGGTCATGCCAGTGTTTGAATAGCCACAGTGAGCTATACTTATCCTATGAAGAAAACTCTTGGTTTTGTTGGTTCTTTCTCTCTCTCTCTCTCTCTCACACACACACACACACACACACACACACACACACACACACACACACACACGCTGCCACTCTGTGTTTAACTTTAACTCTGGAATATCCTGTGTGTATGGACACCCAGGCCAAACCTCTCGGCATGTTGCAGCTCCTACTGATACCAATTTAATTGCTTCCTTATTGCACTCGCACACTCTTATTAGAGAAAATATCAGCCGATGGTTGTGTTCTCAACTTTCTGTTGCAACAATAAAAATAAAATAAAAAAAGCGTAACTGAAGAGTAACTGAGCAACTCAATGGCAATTCTCATATTGATATTCATTATTCAACCAATTTTATGCACTTATAGACCTTGATGCCTGCAGGCTAAAAGGTTGTGTTCTACGACCTCCGCACACTCACATAAAGCCTGCTGACTAATTCTTAGATGAATACTGACTAATTCCCAACACTAAATCACCACCAACAAAGCGTTCGAGTTGGAACAAATGACTAATCATTTGCATTACAATCTATTATAATCAGCTATATTGAAATATTGAAGCCAAATTGATATTAGGAAGTCCCCCTCAAAAAAACATCAATATCTTACAATATAATTATAATACTACAATAACATTTATACTGCTCTATAACAGGTATAACAGGTAAGTGCATGTATGTGACATGACATTGTGCATATCAGGTTATACCTTTGTTTTATTTTGTGCAGCTTAAAAAATCAAAAAACAAAAAAAAAGCCAAGCGAGAAATGAAAGAGTTCACTTCCCACAACGTACGGATGTACACTTCAAGACACAAGCACACTTCTGCACAAAATCGCAAAATAAAAAGTCTGCGTGTGTGTGAATTTGTGCAAGATCTGAGTTTTAGGTCAATTCCTGTGCACACCCTTCCGGTAAAGACATCAAAGAATCATCGTGTGTGTGTGTCTATACATGCGAGTGTGTGAGCAACTAAGGAAGGAATGAGAACGAATAAAAATAAGTGAACAAACGTGTCACGGCCGGGCATCGTCTAAAACAAACACTTTCCCTGCGCCACAAAGCATCGTCCTCGCAGCTCAGAGAACCCGACACAGAATTCAGTTTCACATTGTGACACTGTACAATACCACATTGATTTCCATTCACAACCTGTTAACACACTTTATTCAGCACAGCAGACAAAATAATGTCTTTTCACATGAAGACGTTTTTAGTAGGTTTACCACACAACCAAACTCCTAAAACTAAAAAGTATTTCGGCCCAAAAACCATCCTGTCCTGGGCAAAGCGCTGTTTTTAATTACAAAGTCCATAAAGGAAAAAAAAGGAGGAGGAGGAGGAGGAGGAGGAGCACTGATGTATTTTCTGTGTGGTTGAACAAAAACAAACCCGGGAGGCATGATGACACTGCTCGCTCCAATTCCACGACTCATCAGTCCTCATGGAAAGCGCTAGAATGGTAGGTTGGAGCGCCAATTCCAGCAGATTCACTCGCTGAGACAGAGGCAAAATGTCGCTGCGCTGCACGACGATGAATTAGTCACGACCTTGATTTGGCAGTTTGTTATCTTCTAACAGCACAGTGGCATCATGTCTGGTATCATGTCTAATCGAAACCAAACATCAGTAGAGATTTCATTTGAACTGCAGCAAAATAAATAAACTTCACCAAATCCTCCATTCAGTTTGGTGATTAAATGACAATTCGACCGAGAAACAGAGACCAAACTGTTTCTTCCTTATCATATTCAGAGGGGCATTAGGCAAGATCAGGTGGGATATTTCCACCTATGCGCAAATAGACTAGCATTAGCACATCAGTTTCTAGCACACGCTTTCAACTTCTTATCAACGTTATCACACTATAAACACAAGAAATTCAGCTTGAATGATTAACATGTTTACGCCTTTCTTTGCACTCGTTTTCTGTGTAAAGGGGTCTCGTGAGCCTTAATACTTTGGTTTTAGTATTTTGCAGCTCATAACAAGCAATTCAGCTGCTTTAAGTCGAACATTTTTATTAAAATTCGTCTCGTAATCGTTTAGTAGAACGGTCCAGATTGCTGTCGAAGTCCTTTTCCTCTAGCAATCTGGCATCCTCATCATTCGTACTGAATATTCTATCATTTAACAGAACTGCCAACGTTTTTAGGGGGGTTTTAATGCATTTTCTGCTGTTACATTCTGTTGAAACACAAACATTCATTCCTACAGCTGCTTGTGAATTATTGTAATGAGCTCATATTCGTTTTGACGCAATAACGCTATTTAACAATTTTTTAAAAACCTCTATATTAATAAAAGAGAAGTAGCAATATAAAAGGGGAAAGGAAATCATTCCCTTTACTCTAATATCACTGAAGTTACATCAGTCCTTTTTCTCCCATATCGCTGACCAGAGGAAA
Source organism: Silurus meridionalis (assembly GCF_014805685.1). NCBI lineage: Eukaryota > Metazoa > Chordata > Actinopteri > Siluriformes > Siluridae > Silurus > Silurus meridionalis. Next base: position 17,918,318 of record NC_060884.1, on the reverse strand, counting down.
GTGCACAGAGATCTGCTCCAGTCAATTATCTGGGACATGCTGCTGTATTGATCAATCAGTAAACCAAAGAGATCAATAAGTACAGATTTACTCCCTTTGTGGTCTAGATTATAAAATCAGATCATTCTGGACTAAAGGATTGAGAGGGTTTTTGGTGACAATCACAGAAGTGAAGTGGTTCCTGCTCCGTAGCTCTATGTAGTGTGATGTGGCTCTATGTAGGGTGATGTGGCTCTATGTAGGGTGATGTGGCTCTATGCAGGGTGATGTGGCTCTATGCAGGGTGATGTGGCTCTATGCAGGGTGATGCGGCTCTATGTAGGGTGATGCGGCTCTATGTAGGGTGATGTGGCTCTATGTAGGGTGATGGGTGATGTGGCTCTATGTAGGGTGATGGGTGATGTGGCTCTATGTAGGTGATGTGGCTCTATGTAGGTAATGTTGCTCTATGTAGGGTGATGTTGCTCTATGTAGGGTGATGTGGCTCTATGTAGGGTGATGTGGCTCTATGTAGGGTGATGTGGCTCATGTAGGGTGATGTGGCTCATGTAGGGTGATGGGTGATGTGGCTCTATGTAGGGTAATGTTGCTCATGTAGGGTGATGTGGCTCTATGTAGTGATGTGGCTCTATGTAGTGATGTGGCTCTATGTAGGGTGATGGGTGATGTGGCTCTATGTAGGGTAATGTTGCTCTATGTAGGGTAATGTTGCTCTATGTAGTGGTGATGTGGCTCTATGTAGTGTGATGTGGCTCTATGTAGGTGATGGGTGATGTGGCTCTATGTAGGGTAATGTTGCTCTATGTAGGGTGATGTGGCTCTATGTAGGGTGATGGGTGATGTGGCTCTATGTAGGGTGATGGGTGATGTGGCTCTATGTAGGGTAATGTTGCTCTATGTAGGGTAATGTTGCTCTATGTAGGGTGATGTGGCTCTATGTAGGGTGATGTGGCTCTATGTAGGGTGATGGGTGATGTGGCTCTATGTAGGGTAATGTTGCTCTATGTAGGGTGATGTGGCTCTATGTAGTGTGATGTGGCTCTATGTAGTGTGATGTAACTCTATGTTGTATTATGTAGCACTGGGGTCCTGGAGAAACATCTCATTTCACTGTGTACTGCAGCAGCTTTATATGGATAAAAGCTTCTTGACTTGACTCGCTCCATAATGTGCAGCTTTCTTTACAGTCGGAGAACGTGCAGATCCCATGTTTCTAATTGGTCTACTTTTTTTACCTCGTGATCATGGTTCCTGTAGAGGGAATACATCAAAAGGCACGCATACATCAAAGGTATTAAACATGATGAAGAATGAGCCTGTTCCAAAAATGACCCAATTAAACATGTTTTTGAACAGCATCATCTCTAATATTTAAACAATTGAGCTACATTTCCACACACACTGACTCAAACTCAGAGAAGTGTCCAGAGACTGTTGGCAACTAAATGTGGGCGTGTCCAAGGCTGAGAAAAGTTTAGTTTCATGCAAATATCGAGCGACTTATACCTTTAAAGTGTGTGACTTTATGCAAATATGTCCAGCAATGACCAATAGGAGTGAAGCGAGTGAAGCGCATGTGATCTGCGTTGTTGTCAAAATTGGAACACTAGTTGCTCCACTGATTGCTAACATTTACTATGACAACCAGTAGTAAATTAGTTCACAGTACAGTGACTGCCAGTTATAGAAGCATTGCATGTTTGAACTTTAGAGCATTCGAAACTATGTGGACAAAAGTTTGTGAACACATGAGCACTGGATTCTATGTGCTTTTGAAACAAATGTATTCCCCATTTGCTGTTCGAATAACCTCAACTCTTCTGAGACGATGTTCCACTAGATTTCGGAGTGCGCTTATGGAGATTTGTGCTCGTTCAGCCACACGGGTGTTAGTAAAGTGAGGTACTGATGTAGGGTGAGGAGGCCTGGGGTGCAGTCAGCGTTCTAATTCATTTGAGGTGTTTAACAGGGTTGTAATCTAGGCTTACATGCTACAAATGTTAACGCCACCATCAATCAGACAAACAAAAAAAAAAAGAATATGATCCATGCCCGAGAGCGCACTGATGTTCTACCTTTCATCCACTATAAACAGAAACGGATCGAGTATATTCCAGTTTAATGAGAAACCGGCAAATCCACCGATCCTCGTGTAAACAAGAAAGGGCTTGTTTCGAAGAAATATGAAATGAAAGTGCAGAGACTGCAATAGAAAAGTAATATAACTGCCAGTGGCCTGTGTGTGTGTGTGTTTTTATATCTGGAAGCCACTGCTTAACATTTTTGGGTTAACCCCTGAACTGGAGGAATGCACCAAAACCACACACTGACCACGCATGCCTGCACATATCAAAGAATTAACAAGACACAGAGCCTGAGAGACACTGGGGATATGAAAGAGAAGGGAAACGCTCTGCTTTAGACGGGTTGGGAGAAATAGAACATTAGGGAATAAACAAAGAAAAAAATAATAATTGTGCAAGTGGTGGAACAGGAATGACTTTTTTTTCTGCTTACACAGGCTTCACTTCACCTACAACATAACTGTGTGTGTCCTGGGGTGGATTTTGCTGTAATTCTTACAGCTGGTTCACATCAAGTCATCAGTGTTTTACACATCCTCGGTGCTCCTTTCTGTGTATACGCACACACACACACACACACACACACACACACACACACACACACACACACACACACACACACACACACACACACACGTGTCTCTAAGTAGACTACTGCTGCTAGTGTTTTACACATGGCCTTTTATGGGTGCCATTATGAATGAACAACCGTTTACAATTCTAGATACTGCAGTGGTCCTGTGGATTAAAACAGATTTTATTTCCTACCAAACCAGACGCTGCAACTAGGCGAAAGCAAACGCGTTTAAATTTTCCAAAACAACCAACCAATGAAATTATATATAATTACATTACCGTTTTAACAAACAAATTCGTGTTACTATTAAAGAAGACTTCTTCTTTCGGAAGCTCCCATTAGGGGTCGCCACAGCAGATCATCCGTCTCCATATCCCCCTGTCCTCTACATCTGCCTCTTTTAACCCAACTACCTGCATGTCTTCCATCACCACATCCATAAACCTACTCCCTGGTCTTCCTCTTTTCCTCCTTCCTGGCAGCTCCATCCTCAGCATTCTCCTACCAATATACCCCATGTCCCAACCATCTCAATCTCTCCTCCCTCACCTTGTCTCCAAAACGTCCTACATGCGCTGTCCCTCTAATAAACTCGTTTCTAATCCTGTCCATCCTCGTCACTCCCAATAAAAACCTCAACATCTTCAGCTCTGCTACCTCCAGCTCCACCTCCTGTCTCTAAACCATACAACATCGCAGGTCTCACCACAGTCCTATAAACTTCCCCTTTCACTCTTGCGTAACTATCAAAGAGGACGGAAGATTAACTTTATTTTCTGAGTCACAAAAATAGCTGTGTTTCAAATTGAGTACAAAATACAGCAGCAAGCAAAGCGGTGCAGAGGGAAGGTTGCACCCGGAGCCGTCCGCCCTCCACACACAGCGACACGGAGACGAGTGACAGCTTCATAAAAGCAACAGATGGCAAAGAGCCAAAGAGCAGGGCTGCGGATCCAGACCAGCATAACCTCCGTATTCCCGGCAGGCAGGTCATCTTATGTAGCTACTCAAACACCACAATGGGCTGCTCCTTATGAAAAGGACGTCCGCTGCGAAGAAAAACCCAGACCATACTGCACCTATTTGTCATAGTCAGCCAATCTCTGATCAGAGTCGTGCTTGGTGTATATTGCTCATTGGTAACCGAAAGAAAACGCTTGGTGTTATGTGTTTGCGGATCTGAGCCTCGATGAATCAGCGTATGAGTAATCAATCATAAATACAACACACCAGCAGGGGTTTTGCAATAAAATAAGAAAACCAACCAACTGGCATATAAATCTGAAATGATTTGTGCAGCTGTTTAGAAATCTCTGATGTTAAGTGACACTTCCTGTCCCAACCATCTTCCCTTATCCCGCATGCTCTTGCCCCGCTCCATTTCACTCGATTTTTGTGTTCATTTATTAACATTGGAAAACCTATGCTATTTATGTATTTATTTAGCATGTTCAATGAAGCATCAAAACTTAATGTTGATGACAGTCTTTGAGCTTTTTTTTGAGGACTCTCCTGATCAAACACTTACATCAGGCAGCATCAAAATCCAACATGTCAGCCATGTGGACCAGCATTTGTGGGGGAACCTAACCACAAATCCATATATGTGCTTTTTCAGCATCGCATTCCACATTTAATCCTCATATGCTGTTAGAATAACCGTTGCTCTTCTGGGATGATGTTCCACTAGATTTTGTAGTGTGCTTGTGGGGGGTTTCTGCTCATTCAGACACAAGGGTGTTAATAAAGTCAGGGATTGATGTAGGGTGAAAAGGCCTGGGGGGGTGGGGGGTAGATGGGCATTCAGAGTTTCAATTCACGCCAGAGGTGTTTAATAGGAATGAGGTCGGAGCTCCAGAGAAGGCCACTCAAAATCTTCCACTCCAGTCCATGCAAACCATATCTTTATTTAGTTCGCTTTGTGTCATGCCTCCAACTTTGTGGTAACAGTTTGCAGAAGAACCACATATGGCGGGGAAAAAAATGGTATCCCAGTACGTTTGTCCATATAGTGTATTTCCACAGTACTATAAACTCACTCAAAAACACTACACAATCCAGGTGAGTTGTTGTGATATCCACAGTCCCTGTCTGCAAAACTGATAATAATATACCCCCTTCAGGGTATTTCAGGAGGAAAAGAAAAATCTGTCTGTTAAAAAAAAAAAAATTAAAAAACGTTTATTGTTTAAGAGCTGCAGCTTTACACTAGTCTACTGTGGTTTAATACCGGCGTTCGAATGCTTGGCTTCCCAAAGGATCCATTCAACTTCACAACGAGTCAGTGAAGAAGAAAAAAAAAATCACTGCCGAATAAAGCAGCATGGGGTCCCACCCGTAGTTACCTCCTGGGGGCATGTGTGTATGTGGTGTGGTGTGTGCATAAGCAAAGAGAGGATCAAGGACACCTGCTAGCCTTAGGACAGTCTTTCTTGACCCTCTACCCCACACACACACGCGCGCACACACACACACACACACACACACACACACACACACACACACACACACACACAAATAGTTGAAGTGTCATGGAAGGAATGTTAATAGGCAGTCAGATAACTAGTGCTGAGAGCTCAGACTAATGAGGCTTAAAAAGTGAAAACAAGAGGGAAAAAAAGCAACTAAAAAGTTATTAGGTATCACTTTTACTGCAATACTGCACAGTAAATAAATAATGAAGCTCTAATTCATCGCATTAGAGCACACGGCAATGATGTAAGCTGCTCGCTATGCGCTAATGGACAAAGTAAGTATAATGAGAAATTATTAACAATCATAACATTCATATATCTCCGACCCCGTGTCATACATCAGTGTACGCCTTTATCGCATCTCAGCTGTTATTACTGTAAAACCGCTCATCAGCACTAATGCTGCTTTTCCACTATATGGAGCAGCACAACGCATTACCCACGATCCCACCATTTCGCTGCACTGTATGATGGAAATGCACTGTAATTTATCCTCATGCTTAAGGTGGATCAGTTGACAGACACCATCGCAGATCGTCAGATCGATCGTTCCCTGAGGAGCGAAGACGAATCCCTGTTTCTTCAGACCACTGCTGCTTCTCATTTCTTTTAGTAAGTGGGTACGTGCGCATTCCACTGTCAGAAATACTGCATGAAATCGGCGTTTATTGAGAACTTCAGGAACCAGGACAGAGCAACAATTAATGTATCCATGTCAATCCGACGCGTAGTCAACGTGAGAAAAGACAGAGCACGTGACAATGAGGTTTAAGAGGTCATTGAATCTGGGCATTGCAACGTGTAAAGCAAGACAGACTGTTTTAAATAAATGTTAATATAATACAATACATTAGTACACTATAATGGCAAAAGTTTGCGGACACTCGGTCATAAGCATGGCATGTGCATTTTGAGCATCCTTGTGCTCATTCAGACACAGGAGTGTTGGTAATATCAGGTACTGATTTACTGTAGGTGAGGTGAAGAGGCCTGGGGTGCAGTCAGCATTCAGATTCATCCCAAAGTTGTGTAGTGGGGTTGAAATCAGAACTCTATAGCAGATGTTCCAACCCATGCAAAGCATTTTCTCATGGAGTTTGCTCTGTGCACAGGGGTATTGTCATGCTGGAACAGGTTTTGGTCTCCTGGTTCAAGTAAAAAGAAAATTGCATTTTACTACATCCAAAGACACGCTGTACAATTGTGTGCCTTCAGCTTTTCGATAAAAGTTTGGGAAAGAACCACATTAGGCGTTGAAAGTCAGGCGTCCCAATACTTTTGTCCATATAGTGTTCACTCTGGTTCATAAAGTTTCCACAACAGAATTTACAAACTAGCAAAAGTCTGGTCATAAGTTGAAGGAGAAGGAGAGTCCTCTATCCGGGTGGGGTGGGTTGGGGCTCAATCTGGACCTCCTGTGTGCTCGTGTATGTACAATAGGACAGATAGTTTCACTGCCCTGTGGCACATCACAACAAGAAGGACAAAAAAGATCCAGAGGCTGCCTTCATATATCACAAAGAAAGCATGTGCTACCTTTCGCTGTACCCCTGGTGGTGAAATGGGGAGTCACCCCTTCCTTGGCTTCTCTTAATCACTGGAATATCTGTTTAATGTATGTAGAAAGCTGGTCGTGTGGAAGCATTAGGATGAAAAAAAAATTCAAAGAGAGACAATATATTAGAAGAACAATTTAAACATTCTTTCGAAAAAAAAAAGATACATTTTGTTATAGCGATGTGGATTAAAATGCTGAGGCATTTCTAAGACACACCTAGATTATTTAGCAGGGTTTTGTGTGTGTGTTTGTGTGTGTGTGTGTGTGTGTGTGTATGCGTGCATGTGTGCGCTCTCTAAATCTTTCCACTAAAGGCAAGAGAAGTGAACAGAGGCCCTCACAGCACGAGATGGCTCCCCGGCCAACTAGCGTCCCACCAAAGCTTGGCAACAAGTGGCAAAAGGGTTGCTAGGAAACCCCTAACTACATGGAGTCCTTCTCTTTCTCACATACACACACACACACACACAAAGTGAGCTTTAATTCCCCATGGACCTTACAGCATGGAATAAAACAAATATCAAAGACTATCATCATTAAAAAAGGGTTAACCATCAGACTTGCATGAAATTCGAATTGAGAAAGATGAAACAAAAACCTCCACAAGCGCACACACACACACACACACCAAGACAAGCACCAACTGTCAACCCGATGGCATTGTGCAGAGCCAACACACATCAGATTAAAAAGTGTGCATGCTCTATAATGGAGTACATCCCTCTTGTAAATGATCCAATCTGCTCTACTGCGTGCAACCAAGTCAAACTCATCTCGCACCAGAGGCAATCTCCAGCTGTAATCAGAGCACCAAGCTTACATATCGTCAATATTTTCTGTTAGGGAACTCAACATCATGATAACATTTTCACATCTGGTTCGGTGATGCATAAAAAAAGAACACCTGCTTCCTTTACACTTATAAACCTGACTCTTTTTGAATCATGTCTGAACTTGTGTAAGACTATTTGGTATTTTCGTGTTTGGTCGAGGTGGAAAACATCTAATAGTTTGAGTTCTAGGAAAGCTTTCTGCTGTGGCAATACTGCCCAGGAATAAAGTACTTTTGTGGTTTTACAATTTTATTAACGTGTGATTAATGCAGTATGACATGACAATGTTTGACGATTTTTTTTTTAAATATATAGAAATAAATATAGAAATGCCCAAATTAAAACCTTCGACGCAACACACATTTATTCACGATATCCTTTCATTACTTGGATATAACACTATTTTAAAAACCTCCATCGTAAAAAATATTTCAAATCGAGCACCAAAATCCACCATGATGCACAAATCCGGCAACTAAAACCTTCCGTGTGGAAACAGCAAAAGTTCTTGTTAGGTTTCCTGATGATTTACATAATATAAACACCATCATTACTTTAAAACATTTATAGACAATATGTTGTCTTCATGCTCTATGTGAAGTCTGGTTTCACTAATAATAAACATACGTTTGCATAAAGCATCCATATTTGTCAATGGCCATGTTGATTTAAGTATTAAAAATGAAATTCATTTAAGGTGCATTTAGAACAGATACAAATGTGTGATTAAGTTGATTACAAAAACATTAAGTAAAATTTTTTAATCAATTGACAGCAATATAGATAGAGAGAGAGATAGAGAGAGAGAGAGAGAGAGAGAGAGAGAGAGAGAGAGAGAGAGAGAATGCATATATAAAGAGCTTGTATGGCCTGAAAGGAAAGCAAGAAACTTTTTAGCAGTCTGGTCGTACATTCATCCTTTCCTCTCTATGGAAACTCCTTTTCCCAGGACACAGGGACCCTGGGGGCGTGTGTGTGTGTGTGTGTGTGTGTGTGTGTGTGTGTGTGTGTGTGAATAAGAAAGGGTAAGATGTGGGGGGGAAGGGAAAGGAGGTTCACAGTAACTGGGTGCTGCTAAACAAGCGAGTAGTGAAAAAAACGCACACCACAATTGATGAAGAAAAAGGTGTGTGAGAGTGTGTATGTGTACAATATGCAAGATTGCACGAGCAAAAGACGGACAGTGAAGAAGCAAATGCGGAAAAAAACCACAAAAAACAATTACAGAAAGTGCATTACCTTATAAGAGGAGTCAGTGAACCTTCAGTGGAACCTTTTCCTTGTAACAGACAGACCAAAATGAGGTTTTTTACAAAACCACAACGTGGCACCTGTTAAAACATGTCCGTGTGGCTGATCCATTAAATCCAACTGTTATGTGATTAGGCATCATGCGCAACAGGTAAGACCGAAAAACATGATCAGAAGACCTAACTGGCTTCTTAAGTACATGCAAACTCTATCCAAAAGCTGAGAACCAAAGAGACCTTGAGTTCCCACAACCTCACCACGTCTGCATAATCCAGTGTACCTTCCTCTCTCACACAAAACTTACATTCAGCAAGAGCTAGGCTCCCACTGTCTGCCAGCAGAGCTCTACAATCATCCTCCCTCCTCTTCCTCTACCTTCCTCCCCATACTCTCTCTCTCTCTCTCTCTCTTACTCACTCTCTCTATCTTTCCCTTTTCTTATTTGCTGCCCTTTTCACCCTCCACTCCAACAAGAACACAAAAGGGACTGGATGGCTCTTTTTTCTCTGCCCCCTGCTGAGCGGGGCTGCCTAGGAGGGAGTAACACACACTGTGTCCTGCAAGCCGTTCTGCACTAGGAGCGTCACGCACTGCGAGTACGAACATGCAGGCGTGCACACAGCGACACGAGCACACGCCCAGAGTCCTGAAGAAATCTATGAGGTCTAAATGAGAAACGGGAGAGAGTGAAGAAAGGGGCGGAGATGGCGCACAGTCTGTCCGAACACCCCGAGAGACCCAAGGTGCTATTCTGAAGCTTTTAACTCATCCCCGCTCTCTCTTTCACACACACACACATTCAAGCTGAGAACAGGGGATACAAAGTGTGAAGCTTTAAGGGTCAAATGTTGCACAAGGTGCTGCAGTGTTTGTGGTTTCAGGTGTTAACAGCCCACACACTCCATGTACTTCTTGTGGATGTAATACCCAGACCCCTCACAGGGGTAACAGCCATCAGGCTGGGTGATCAATACTGATGATCAATCGGGTCGTAATAGCTTTTTGTTGAATATTTATTTTCCCCTGATTTTTAGCCATAATTTAGGTACTGGCCAACTTCAGCCAAAAGTGGTCTCAAATTATATACCAGTACAGGTGAGGGGCACAGGATGTCAGCCAACCGTATCTGTTCAAACTATTGCTGAAGCTGTGTCACAGGGCAGGGAATCCTACTGTGAGGAAGTACATGAGCTTATTCATGATTGAAGAATATGTCAGTCTGATTGATAGAAGAGAGAGAAAACCATTTCTCCCACCCTGAGTGAAGAATCAGTGTTTGCTCCCTTAGACTCCATTGTCTGTGACCGTGATGATATTCAGACTGGAGATATCCATCCGTTTTCTTTAGTTACTGAGGAAATGTAAAGATATTCAATTGTTCTGTTTTTTATTATTATTACAGATCATCCTGTGTGGTGGTTTTTTTATGTATGTTGCACTTTGCAATACATGTGCACATGCTAATCATTATACAATTGGATTACTTCGAGCAAGGTGTTCTGGAAATAGGTATAGAGTATTCGACAATATGAAAATTGATATTGTGATCAGTTACATCCTGAATCTCTTTCTTAAACCCCCCCCCCGTATCAGCAGGACTTTAATGGCACGGTGTCTCTCTTTGATTGGACAGTAAACTTTATCTTCATCTTCTTTTCCATGTTAATTTCTATACTTTTTTTTACGTACTGTTAATCTGGATAGATACAACCTACCTTTAGAAGCAAAGCATGTCGATGGCTCAGTATCAGCTAACAATCAGAACCAAGCGTTACGGGTCGGCATCATATCAAAAACAGAAACATTGGGAAAGCTGGCTTACGGTTTCGAATTGTGCGTTCCATTGTGACGAGATGAGCAGCAGTCTACAGCAGTGAGAATCTTTCAGATCCGCCCCAGCCAGGAGCAGAACCCGAGGTACGACGGTAAGGTCAATTTGAAAATAAACCTGTCACTTAAATCCTCCTTGTTTTCTTCCCCCAGCAGACTCGTTTCTCATTACGGCATTTTCTTATCTCTTTTTTTTTTTTTTTTCCCTTCTCACTCGGGCAAATTCCCGAGTTTAAAAGATCACATCAGTCCAGTTAAAATGCTTTTTGCACTTTGCAGGGTTTTTTTTACTGCTCGCCAAATTACCCTGGTAACCACCCCAAAACAGCAGGACCTTTCGTTCTTCCCTGGTATTCGGCAACAAGTGCCCATTGGATTTACGAGAGAGGTTTTATGAAATTGGACGGACAAGATCAGTAGGGAGACGATACGACATTGCCTTGTAAAGCATCTTATAATGTGTGTCCAGATTCCCCTGCAATGATCACTATTCCACAATCCGGTTTCATGATGTATAAATATGATAACTTGTCCAAACTGGAGCTGGACACACAACTTTTCAAATCTGTAATACAAAACAACGGGTTTAATTGTGAGTTAACTGGACAACCTCATTAAAACTGCTCACAACCACCATGCTTCATAACGCTAACACAATACCCTTCTTTGAGGCAGACCTTCCTGCGTGCACAACTGTGATGCAGCAACAAACTAATGAGAGAAGAAAAAGCAGAGGGAGATGGGAAAACATTCTCCTTTTCCATCAGTGCTCAGACTGTGACCCTGTGAGTGTGGGTACAAGCTGTTAACTTCTCAACACAGAACCAAAATGGACTAAATGCTGTGTTTAGTGCTACAAAGAAAGATAAATAAATCAAATCAAGTGACATATAAATTAAGGATTTATTATTAGTCCTGCACAAAACCAAATACAGTGCGCAGGAATGTAAACTCAAACAATGTCAATATCTAACAAGACTGAACAAGTCCAGGAACCCGAAACAAGCAGACTGCATGTTTGGGCTATTATTACATATTTCCTTTTTTATAGTTGCCATTGTAGGTTTAGAGGTGGTATTAATAGGTCAATAGTAAGCTTCGGAGGAAGCGGTTACTAGCCTATTGATCCTGTCGATTTTTGCAAGATGATACTTGATTCTTCATGTGTAACGTCGAACATAACATTCCAGGTGCTGCCTTTGATTTCCTAATGGAGGGACACGCTACGTGCTGCAGATTAGAACCGATCATGAATCTGTAAAAGGTTGTAAAATCCTAAACACTACTGTAAAGGAGCCATCAAAAATATTATTGAAAAAAAAGACCCATTATCTACACAGATTCTTCCCTTCCTATGGAATTTCAGTAGTCGCTTATTTTCATTGGTTGGCGTTAAATTGATTTAACGAGATATTACAAAAATACAACAAGAAGGTTATCTCGTTAAATTCTCAAGCTCCCAAAATGCAAACATTCAGACTTTCTCTTCCTTGATAAAATCGAAAACATTTCAGTCACAGCTGGAAACGGGAGCCAGGAAGTTTGAGAGTGATTCCGTTTGAACCTGTGAACTGGGAAACACCGGAGAGTAGCTGCATCTGGACGTGTTGCCGCTCACACCACGAATGTAATTTGACTGCGTGTGTCCCAACCCATCTCCGAAATGTGGCCTGAGTAATTGGATCACGTGACCCCGGTCACACCTGTACTTGGTGCTGTCTGCTTGCGATCCGATCACCCGTGAATGTTGTTAATGAAGTGTGAACAAGGCCAGAGTGTGAAAGAAGAGGGCAGACTATGTTACAGTCGAACACACACACACAGGTGTATCATTTTCTGTATATTGCCATTATACATATAACATGTGATGCGGAATGCACACAGCTTCATGAACACACCCAGAGGCATGGGTAAACGGATCTCAGTTACTATGAGATACGCGCCAGATTTGCTCTCTGACGATCCAAACCGGTTGGATTTTTTTTTTTATATTTTGGACTCAATCCTTGAGAATGCCACGGCCGCGCTCGAGCCTGAATGCAGCTCGTTCTCTCCCTGTGGCACCTTTTAGTGATAAAACATTTGGATTCACATCACATTGCCTTTTGCATTGAGAGCAATCGAGAGGCTCATTCAGCCCTCAACAAGTGAGCTTCAGTTCACAGGCAATGAAAAATGGTGCTCAATCTGACATGCACATGTTCGCAATTAGACACTCGTGGATATTTATAGCAACATCAAAAATTCATACTATTAACAATTCCACTGCAGAATAAACTGCATACTGACCGAGACAAAACGTTGAGCTTTGTTTTGCTTCAATACTTCTGACCTAATGACCTGAAAGAACTAAATATTTATATTCAAGCTGAAGACAAACTGAAACTCCACTTCACTGAGACATGATTAGTGGCGAGGTTTTCTCTAACACAAAGAAACACCAAATGATTTTACTGGAATTACAGAGAGATGCATAACTAACTACAGCTAATAGCCATGGTGAACACACACACACACACACACACACACACACACACACTATTCTTAGCTCCTTTAGTGCTTGTTTCTGGTTGGACATAGCTGAAAAGTGAAACAGTCCCCCTGTTTCTTTAGTTTTTTTCATTGTGGCAGTCTAACAGGCTTACGTTCAGTTCAGAGGTCAGAACAGGCCGAGCAATTAGAGGTCAAACGGGAAAAGTATAATGGTGCAATTTATACCCGGGGGTTAAAGTTCATTTTTACAAGTCAAGTTTGCTTTCCTACTCTCACAGGAAGACACTGTCCAGGAGTCAGAAGTGAACAAAACTGAGGCTGAACATAATGATACAGCTAAACATACACACACACACACACACACACACACACACACACACACACACACACACATACAAACACAGGCTTCAATTACTATATGAAGTATGCACAAACAAACAAAGGGTTTAAAAACATTTTAAAAAATCCCACCAAACAAAAATGAGTAAATGGCTCTTAGTTGGTAAATGGGGTTTAATTAGGAATCCTTCAGATCTGGAAAAACTGTCATAGGGTTTGACGCAGAACTTCCAAGTGTTTCCTGCACAGGATTTGTAGTTTGTATAGGACACAGGCACCACTGACTGAAAACTCTATTTAAAACCCTGCCCCTTAAATAAATCCCAACAGCCTAAATATCCAGAGCTGCCAGGTAAATACAAAAACCTCTCTGTCAGTCAGAGAAGTCAAGTACAGATATAACCTCGGGAACAATCACACATACTGTGTGGATATTTGTGAAAATGACCCTCAGCCTTACTCTCTGCTCCTGAATAGTACATCATTCTTTACACGTGTTCAGTTTAACACATGTTCCAAAAATCTGCAGGATCAATATATTTCCTAATTTATTTTCACATGATTTCTGACCATATAATAATACACAGAGGACAATTAAGCCTCTAATTAAAAAGTTAAAAAAAATTAATACTGCACTTTTTCAGGTATACCAATGAATATTTGAAGCATTAAACTGTAAAAATGAATACAAAAGATAGCAGTTATAATGCATTGACGAATATTACTTCAAAAGCGTCACTTCATATCACCGTTACCGTTTCTTTAATCCAGATGTTTGTGAATTTCATTAACTCAACTAAGCATGGAACAGGAGCATGCGAGAATCCAGGCGGCCATTTATTCAATCATTCATCTGGAAAGTGAAATATGGAACAGGCATATTTCACAATCTCTACGGGAATCGCTGAATCGAACGATGACCCAGTTCTGTCCAGGAACAAGCCAGCAGTTCTGACAGACCCTGATCAGACAGTTGGCTGAAGGCTTTGCGTGTCACTGAGCTCTCATTTTATTCCATTACGGACGGAAGTGTATTTTCACTGGACCAGATGGTTACAGGATTAGAAATCTGCAATATATGAAAAATGCATTGCCTGATGCACTCGGATAGAATATTCAGTTGAAGAAAGTGTAATACTCACTGAACTCTTTCTAAAGTCATTATTAATCAAACCTCTTTTTTTTTTTATCTCCACTCCACATTTGTGAATCTCCCCAAAGGCCTAATTTCACAGTAGGAAAAAAACACACACCATCCCCCACCATGCACTCGAAATCACACTCTCACACACCCCATGCTGGAAGTCATGCAGCACTGGAGCTCTTGGTGATAATGCTAATTCCTTTCCCCTCTCCCACCAGTATCTAGGCAATACTGAGCTGCCCAAAAACATGGATCCTTATCAGGACAAAGATACACCAGGGTCAAGTGCTTCCATACTGACTTGTGTAAATGACAGCAATACAAATGAGTCATTGAAAAACAGGTTACACCCCAAACCCCGTTTTCTGGTAGAATTCAGTTCATGGCAATTCACACAAAAAAATTATTATTATGCAGTGATTAGACGAGTAAAATCAGTTTCGTAATTGTGTCTGTATTGTAACATGCCAGCAAAGAGAAATATCCTGTATGAGAAAAACAAACAAAAAAAACACTGAAGTGTATAAATAAATACTGATATGGGTATCACTATGCGAGTATGGGCTTTTTTTCGTCTCATGTTTTTAAGTGAAGCGGTAAACAGGAAAGGTTTTTTTTTTGTCTTGTAAAAAATTCTGATTTACAACACAGTACAGCAATTGTGCACATTTCATTCTTACGCACAAAGAAACAACAACAATAATAATAATTATTATTATTTCCTCCATAAGCTTGTTGGAAATTAGCTTTCTCGTGCCTTATATTTTATATGAAATAAGAAGAGAAGAGTCGCCTTTATTACAAAGTCTAATGGACATTTTGTTCTTTCTGGTGAACAACACGATTTAGAACCAGGGGTACATGGATGAAATAGCAACGTGGGATTAATCCCATGCTTCTTTCAGATAAAAACTCTTAAACCTCTAAAATGTACAACCACATCAACACCTGTACAGAAAGTGCACCCCGAACCTTCAACACCCCTTTTATATCGCCTTGGCCACGCCCACTACACGTCAGCACACCTGGTTTATTAAAAGAGCAGAAGGGGCGGGGCACCGGAAATGGACGCATCTTAACGGAGGTGCACAGAAACTTCGCTCCAAACAGCCCATAAAGCGCTGATCTTATTGTGTTCCCGTTTGCCAGTTAGGCCATAAAATATGTCATCTGGTCCTACTGACAACATAAAGAACACGACTTAAACACTATCCCAGAGTTACCATTGTGTTCCTGTACACCTGAGTCTAGACAAAGTTCTTCACCAGAAGGGACAAAATGTCTATTAGACTTTGTAATAAAGGCAACTATTCTTTTCTTCCTTGATCAAAGTAGACACTTTAAAGCTAAATGCGTATATGATATATGCCTAATGGGGGAAAAGACACTTGTTTACAAGAATTCTAGTTATTATAAATAGGACTGGAGATAAATGACCCTCAAAGAGGTGAAAAAAGTTGCCTAGGGCAGTCAGTGCATTTCGGAAAGATATTGATTGCAATCTCTCACACGCACACACACACACACACACACACACACACACACACACACACACGCACAGTCTGATGTCTAAAACTAAGAATAAATTAAAGCTTTTATAAACCAGACTCACTCACCTGGGCTGTTCAGGAGACAGGTCTCAGTCTACCCCGCTTCAGCTCAGACTCAACAGCAGAACGCCGGCTGTATGAACACTTAGTTGGGGTCAATGTGTACAGTTTATCCAGTCTGAGGGGCGTTTAGAGCTCTGAAATCCTCGCACACGTCCCCAGGTTTTTACCCTGAATTCCTCCTCTGGAAGAGTTGAGTTCAATTTGGACCGTCTGGAAAAAATATATATCTAGTTCTTCTCATTCGATAAAGTCTTCACATGTGGAAGAGCCTGCAGAAGAAAGCTTTAAAAAAGGATGTTGCGTTTTCTATGCATAAACCCGGTTCTCACATGGAACCGGCAAAGCAGCAGCACACACACTCATACACACTCTCTACCAGTCACACACTGAGTTTCATAGGACACAATCACCTCAAAGGGGCTGCCCTCGAGTCTGGGAAACTCTTAAAGGGGCAATGCGTTCAGCCCCATTGACGAGAAGAACACCAGTGGGTCCCACCTCAGCGCCTCAATGAAAACTTAAGGTGTTTCTTAAAGCGGTAACGCGCGTGCTCGACATGTAGCCTACAGAAACGCGATGACATGAAACAAACGCTTCTCTGTAATAACAAACGAATAAATTAAATTAATCAAAATGTACAAATAATAAGGAATAATAAGGATTCTTACTTAAAATAAATTTCGCTTCACCCTTTCTATATCAGACACGCAGGCACATTGTTTATTATGCAAATTTTGATCATTCGATATTCTCATTTTATGGATTTACTTCAGCCCACCCAAATCTTAGTTGCCTCAGTGATCAAAGCACACACCGCACCACACACACACACACACACACACACACACACACACACACACACACACACACACACACACTAATTAGAGGGAGTAGTTAAAAAAAACAGGAAGATACATCAAGACAGACAGGGATGATAGAATTAATACAGCTTCTCATCTTATTTTTACTTAATCTCCAGTTTACACTGATCGTCATAGGGGCTGGGTTTTATATAAAGTGGGTTGGGGGTTGGTGAAAGTTGTCTGAATGAGGTGGCCTGTCTGCTGGGCCTGCAAAACAGCATTCATGAGGCACCATCAGACACTACTTCATTCATATAGCTAGACTTGGCCAAACACACACACACACACACACACACACACCACCCCCACCCCATGCATATACACACCTTTTCATATAAAGCCATTGGCAGCACACAGAGGGGAAGCAATACAGTCAGCGAACAAACAGTAATGTTTTACTGTCATTGATGTATATGAAGGACAAACAAGTTATTTTGTATATTAAGTAGAATTTAAGCTCTGTGAGGGCAAAAATACAATATGAAAACAATTTGTATATTCGGGTAGAATATCAGGATTGTATGACAGAGCATATTTAAATCCACTTGACCAAAAACGAAGATGTGGTTCAAAGCAAATGAAGCAGAACTATGTGAATTCACAGCATCAATATCCTGTTGAGAATCTTACAGGGATCACAAATTTCTACAAGAGGCAAAAACACATGCATATATACCGCTCTAAATACTTCTAGTACAGTGTTTCCTAACGGTCATCCTTGAGAATCTTTTAACTGCATATTTTAATGCTTTCTTGGCTTCCATCATGTGTGGTTCAACTAATCAGCAATACAACACAACCTCCTGGGGTTAAATGGGTGTGAAAAAGCAGGAACCTGTTCAAATTTGGTATGTGATTTGCCCTAGATCCAGAAAAAAAAAATCAGGTCTTATACCCCCTCTTGTGGCAAAGTGTATATTTACAATCTCAGGACGTGCATATGCTATGGCTACTGCTCCAATTCTTCTAAATAATCTGCAATATAATCAAATAATTTGCACAGAGCCTAACAACAAAGTCATAAACTATGTTCTGTGACCAGGGAGATGCTTTCTCACAAAGTACATTATTAAGCATTGTGCAGAGTTGCTGCTAATTAGTTTTATTAGTTTTATTATTTCAGGCAAAACTGGCACAATTGTTATAATAAAAATGTATATATATATATATATATATATATATATATATATATATATATATATATATATATATATATATATGGAGAGAGAGAGAGAGAGAGAGAGAGAGAGAGAGAGAGAGAGTCAGTTGTTAGTTCACTAAAACACTAAAATCATAATGTCTGTATTATATGTTCTGGAATCGAACATACAAACAGTTAAATAAGGTATTAGTATGTTGTTGTTGTTTAGGACAGGCTTGAAATAGCTCTATTAGACAGTCAGCAAGAATATATACTTCTCTAAGGGACAATACTATATCAATAAAACTTGGATATATTTTAGCCACAAGCCAAGTTTTTTTTTTAGAACTGGAGAGAAGGCCCACCCACAATCCAGAGTAAAGTCTGGTCTTTAGACTTCTGCGACAGACTGGCAAATGAAGGTGGATCTTAATTAACGGCTGGAGATCTATACCAGAATATCATCCACACAGCTTCGTCCAGACATGATCATTGTCTCAGATTTCACCAAGCAATTGATTTTATTGGATTTTATAAAAGGCCAATGAGAGGAAGCGGGTTAAGTAACAAGAGCTAGTTGAAGAGTGTAGAAGGCAGGGCTGGAATACTCGTTGTGAGCCATTGAAGGTGGGTTGCAGAGGTTTTGCAGGGCATTCACTCTGCAAAGTACTAACAGTACTAGGCATCACTGGGGAGGCAAAGAAGAAGGCGATTAGAACCACAACTGAAGCCACAGAGAAAGCCACTAGATGGCTTTGGATTAGGAGGGCAGAACCGTGGGCAATTGCTCCTGGGACACAGGCCGGGGTCTGATCAACACGCTTTTAAACCCCATGGCTTAAACAATGAAGTGGCTAATTTATGGATTTTTCTGGGGTTTTTCCCGGTTTCACAAACTTCATGATAAAAAAACTAAGCCCTATAACATTAGACCAATGAAATTGCCGAATGGGTTCAGGTGAACCAATGAAACTCTTTATATTAAATCAGATGCGCTCCCACTGAATCGGGCCGCACCACATCATAAATATGGATGAGGTTCCTCTGACGTTTGACCTGCCGCTCACTCGGACTGTCTACAGGAAATGCGAATCACGGTGAAAACAACCGGTTGTGTTCTGAGCTGCACGGCATCGGGAGAAAAGCTTCACCAATGGTGATTTTTAAACACACGACGATGCCAAAAGAAAAACTCCTGAGAGAAATAGTTGTGAAAGGAAGGAGTAAGACAGTGAACAATGACTTTCTTGGTAGGCTACTGTTTAGATACAAGCCGTGTAACAGTCACTGTCTTTCGTTGAAGCCTGTGTAAAGTTCATTATTTTCAGTGTAGACAGGTGCGGCTTATAGACAGGTGCGGCGTATTTATGTTTAAAATACTAATCTTTGTAAAATTCAGTGGGTGCGGCTTATATTTGAGTGCGTTTAATAGTCTGGAAATTACGGTAACTTAAGATGCAGAGGATACTCATAAAAAAAGTAAGGGTCAGAGTACAACATATCTTTGTGATGCAGTGTATGCAATGTATGTAAATTAAACTCAGTGGAGATTAGGCTACATAATTGGTTTGTGTAGCTGCTGCTTTTGTCTACTTTGTGTCATGCAGGGAACCTTTAATTCTCTATGCTCTTATCTGAGATTCAGTCAGAGGGAGTATGATGCATCTGCATGTGGCCTTTGTGTAGAAAGTGAGGAAGTTAGTGGAAAAAGTCTAACGGCTCAAAGCTTCGTTCAGCTCTGCCCAAACAGTCCATAGAACATGGCTAGCTACTCACACTATGTACAGCAACAAGTCAATTACAAAAACTACTAGAGTTTAATGGAGAAGTAGACACATTTAGTACACACTTTTCAGTGCAGATTGCAGAGCATTTTCTCAAAAACGTGGACAGTATATAAACTGGCACTTAATAACACGGGTCACAATTTCTCATGTTTTAACCAAATCGCAGTATAGGGATATAACCATTTTCAGACATTTCAATGAAAATGAAAACGTCTTCCATTCACATAGGAGCTGAGTTTCATATAAAGTAAGTTGGAATGATTCTGTATGGACTTTGCACTTGTCTGCAGGACCTTCTAAACAGCATTTATGAGGTCTCTCTCTCTCTCTCTCTCACACACACACACACACACACACACACACACACACACACACACACACACACACACACACACACACACACACACACACACACACACACACACACACACACACACACACACACACAGAGTAGTTTCTGCACTGTTTATTAGTAGTTAAAAGGAGTGAGTTACAGCAGGAACATGTTTAAAATTTCCCATTTGGTTTCCAAACGCTACAGTGCACCCCTCACATTTCAGCAACCATTTTAGTAGATCTTCTCAATGGACAATACTATAGAAATTATAATTAAATAGATATATTTTAGAGTAGTCAGTGTGCAGTTTGTAAAGCAGTATAGATTTACTGTCCTCTGAAAATTACTCAATATACAGCCATTATTGTTAAAATAGCTGGCAACAAAAGTGAGTACACCCTAAGTGATAACAGCTGTATGTTGTGTAACCATGCGAAACCACGTCTTATTCATCATGTTAATTAATTTTTCTGTTCGACAGGACCATACAAATGTGTGTATCTTTTATTAAAGCAATTAAAATGTGGTGCTTTGAGTACAATTCTCTCATACTAACCACTGGATGTTCAACATGGCAACCTCATGGCAAAGGATCAAATCTAAGGATGTGAGAATTAGAATAGTTGCTCCCCACAAATATGGCCGAGGCTATAAGATCAGTAACATCAGTAACAGTACAGTGACCAGGGTCATACAGTTGTACAATTGTGTCTTGCCTACAGTCAAGCATGAAGGTGATAGCATCTTGGTCTTGGGCTGCATAAAGGAAACATTAAGGGAAACATGGAATCCAACATGTACTGTGACATTCTGAAGCAGAACATGATGCCCTCCCTTCAGAAACTGGACCAAACGGCAGTTTTCCAAGATAATAATGACCCCAAACACACCACCAAGATGGCAACTGCCTTGCTGAGGAAGTTAAAGAAGGAGGTAATGGAGTGGCCAAGTATGTCTCCAGACCTGAACCCTATTGAGCACCTGTGGAGCATCCTCAAGTGGAAGGTGGAGAAGCGCCATGTGTCTAACATCCAGCAACTCCATGATGTCATTATGGAGGAGTAGAAGAGGATCCCAGCAACAACATGTGCAGCTCTGGTGAATTTAATGCCCAGGAGGATAATTTCATGAGAACATGAGAAGATATTAAAAAAAGAAAATCCTTGCTGAAATGTGAGGGGTGTGCTCACTTTATGTCAATAAAACCGTTCCTATACAGCCTCTTGTGGCAAAGGGTACACTTACAACTTGCTATATATCTAATAATGTGAAAATGGCATTTCATCCCTCCCATATAAACGCTAAATATAAATGAGAGTAGATGCCATCGACAACATCGATCAACATCCACTGTTAATCCATCTAAAGAGCGGAGCTTAATAAAGGCATATACTGTAACTTTTATTACCATCCCCATAATTAATGAACAATGAATATAACCCTTTCAAATGAATTTGACTGGTTCTGTTGTTCTGGTTTTGACTTGGTTCTGTTATTGAATATGCCTTCAGTGTGTATGTCAATTTTATTTTTTCACACATAAAATCCCAGAAAGTAATATGTAATTATCCTCACCTGTGGCGTGTTACAGCCAATGTACTTAGCCGTGTCTTTTTGTACTTTCAGGTTTGGCTCTAGATAGATAGATAGATAGATAGTTGGGGAGAAGTTTTACAGAAGACAACTTGCTTCTTAGCTTAGCCAATCATGAACATAATCTCCACGTCATAATAGGCTAGGTGTTGTCTAAAGTACAGGCTATGTATACAAGAGTGTTGCTATTCAGTAATTATTATAAATCTTACATTTCTGGTACATTTTACTGTTTAATAAACATTATAAAAGCAAAAATTATGGTAAATAATGGTTTTATTACTTGTAGAATATTTGGATAATTCACAATACAAGTGTTTTTTTTTCTCCTTTTTATATTAGTATGGATTTTTGTCATAGTTCACCTGCTACTGGGATCAAAAAGTTGTTTATTTCGACAAACATATCCGCTGACTCACAACATTTGCTTTAGATTTTCTTTTTTTATTTGATACAAAATTTTTTTAATTTATTTTTTGGGTGTTTGTTGTATATGCATGTGTTTGTGTCAGAGATAACACTCTTATAATTCTGATGTTTGATGTGATCGTTAATTAAACCTCTTGACCTGTATCTGCGTGATTTTTTTGCACAGGTCTGCTGCCATATGATTTCCTCATTAGTTAACTGCATGAATGTACGTCTGTAAGTGTTCCCAGTCTTCCTCTTCTTCTTCTTTCAGGCTGCTCCCATTAGGGGTCGCCACAGCGGATCATCCGTCTCCATACCCCTCTGTCCTCTAAATCTGCCTCCTTCAACCGAACTACCTGCATGTCTTCCCTCACCACATCCATAAACCTCCTCCTTGGCCTTCCTCTTTTCCTCTTTCCTGGTGGCTCCATCCTCAGCATTCTCCTACTGATATACCCCATGTCCCTCCTCTGCACATGTACAAACCATCTCAATCTCGCCTCCCTCAACTTGTCTCCAAAACGTCCTACATGCGCTGTCCCTCTAATAAACTCATTTCTAATCCTGTCCATCCTCGTCACTCCCAATGAAAACCTCAACATTTTCAGCTCTGCTGTATAAGTGTTCCCAGTAAAGTGGATAATAAACATATGCTACTCACACAACAAAATAATCAAATGTTGCAAGTCCTACATTTGAAATGAAATATTTACCAAATATATAAATTTAAATAAATCCATATAGGGTGGAAAAGCTCCTACAGCTGTTCCTGTTCACATTTTGCTGTTTTGCTCCAAGCACTAGGAGGTGCTCTTTAATAGTGAAAGTTCTCTTAGTCTGGAGTTGGTGTGAAGAATGTAGACCCCTGATTCCTTGTTGTTTAATTCCATAGTCATTACCTTCTATTACCACATAGATTTACTTAAATATAGAAATAAATGTAACATTGAGTTTAATAAGGAATGGCAGCACTTTCAGCTTGTACTAATAAGAAAAGCAACCCTTGATAAGGTGGTGAAATGCATTATCAGCATTAAGTGGGGTTTTTCCTGCACTGTAACACATTGTAAGTTTACCTGTTTCTTTAAAACATAACCAAATTGAATGAAGTTTACCATTTAAAAGATTGTACACATAATTAAAGACAATGAAAAGATTTTGAACATATTTGAAAATGTATAATCTGTAGTGTTATATACAAACCATGTCATGCTTTACAGTGTAATAACTGCATGTCTGAAGAGTTTATTCCTTTTGTACCACTAATTACATTACATTTAATGAATGAATATCACATGGCTTAAACCTTTATGGTGACATTCATTTTGTGGAAGGTCTGAGAGAAAAATAATTTTTGAGGTGGAAAACTAGCCGAGTCCTTCTATCAATGTTATTTATGTATTTTAATTAATTTATTAAATGTTTTAATTATTATTATTATTTTTTTTTTTGCAATCTGTTCATTGACTATAAGATCACTAGAGCAGAAATGCCAGAACTCGAGCCTGTGGGCCACATTTGGTGACCTTTGATTTGGCAATGTCATATGTGAGAAGGAGGGGAAAAATGCGGAAAAATACAATTTGGCAAAACTTGTACAATATAATAAAAAGGAAAAACTTCATGTCTCTTATAAGAGATAAATACACCAAATAGCTGTATTAGGCACTGAACTCTATTGTACAATAATTTGGATTGCTTTTCATTGTACTATAGTTTCTTTGAAAAGTAAACAGCTTTAGTTAAGAGTCATGTTTTCTATTTATTGTTTTGTTTGTATATAATAAATCACCAACGAAACGAAACAATTATAATAGTAAGATGCAGATTTATCAAATTTAAATCAAATTAAAATTTTAATTAAATTTAATTTTTTGAGAAAAAAAAATTATAAGTCCCTGTTCATTAGACCTCGTTTCTACTTAATAAACCTGAGATTTTCTTTTTATGTTATAGACCATTAATAAAAAAGTAATCAGTTTATTACTAATAAATCAACAGCACTGTTATTAAAGAGGGGTTCAAATTTGATCGGCTCACATGGCTTAACAACATCAATTACTCCCCTTTAAATCGCCCATGCCTTTAAGTCCGCCTGGCTCTGACGGTGCGTATGTGTGTGTGCGCGTGTGTGTGTATATGAGTGTATGTGTATGTGTGTGTTTGATGGTTAAAGCTCGAGCTCTCTCCTGTCAATATCGCACTTTAAACACTCCAATGTAATGCGATGGGACTCTGAGGATGGATAAAGGCCGACTCCTGAGCGTGTGCCTGGCGGTGTGGGTGCTGTTTGGAGCACGGTGTGACGGTGAGTGTTTGGATGGACGATTTCACCTCGCACACATTTTGGGTTCCGTGTTTATTTATTCGGTCGCGCTGAATTTGGCAGCGGCTACAACAACATGGCGCGCCTCGGATTCGGAAGCTCGGGTGCTAAACCGCTAGCACACAGGGCTTCTCTCTCTTCCGGTTTGGGGTCTGGAGCTGCTGTGTTTCGGAAATGTGTACTTAATAAACATGTGTTGTTCGGTTGCTCGATGTTAGTCGACGTTCTCTTAAAGCTAATCTTCCTCAGAGATATCTCAGGAGATAAAACCGAGGCTAGTGAGTTAGCACATGCTAACACCGAGCTCTGTGGAGCAACGGACTGTTTGTGTGTTTATATTTTATTGTTTTATTATTACTCGTGTGTAACAGTAGAAGCGTCTTTATAGAAGCAGTGCTAGCTCAATATTCAGACTCGTGTTATAAATCTTTACTACATGCCTCAAGACCCTCCTGTACACCACAGGATGTATCCCACTGTTTATTACTTTTGTTCATTTTCTGCGTTGACACTCGTCCCTCATAGTGTGATCTTTACAATGTCTTTAAAAAAAGGACTTGGAGGACATGTTTTTGCGATATAATCCCAGAGATCAGACACCCAGGCTCTGTATCTTTGCACTGGAAGATGAAACTCTTCACTCCCTGCTTCCTGGTGAACACATTAGTACTGGAGCACAATGGAGCCCTGAGGTCCGCATGGTCACTGTGTGTGTGTGTGTGTGTGTGTGTGTGTGTGTGTGTGTTTGCCTGAGAAACATGATCCGCTTTGAGATGGCTATAACATCCAAGCCGGACTGTGTTACAGCCTGTGATGAGGGCTGGGACTTGAACATGAGGGCAAAATCACCACGTGATCCTCACCAATCACTAATATCTATTTCTTAATGCTTCTTGAAAAAACGTGGATCCTGCGTTGGGGGTTTGAAATGGACACAAACCCCTGCACGCACGCACTCACTCCCACCCTTCCTTTTGCGTTCTCTCTTTCTCGCTTATTTCCTCTTCCCCTCCCCTGCCTTTCTTTCTCGTTCCATACTGGCTTGTGTTGTGGGCGCAGCAAATCAGAGCATCATCTTACACCCGGTCAATAATACACTCTCCCCCTGCACCTCCTCCCTTCTCCCTCTGTTGTCATGACTAAGAACATGCCAGTGTATGTAACCTAGTACGTATAGCGAGCCTTCGTCCCTCTCGGTAGTGAATTCAACTGGAAAATGAACCAGACATAAATACATATATAAAGAGGTAAAAACAGCAGCACACATGCTCACGCTGGTTTACATACAGACTGACACACAATCTGAGATCTTCAGATTTGCCCTAATACATAGCCAGGATAGCAGAAGGTTTGCTTCATGGTGTAAGTCTTACTCTGAGTGTTTTCTCATCATTTCTCTATTAACATTGATTCTTGTTCAAAG
Source organism: Silurus meridionalis (assembly GCF_014805685.1). NCBI lineage: Eukaryota > Metazoa > Chordata > Actinopteri > Siluriformes > Siluridae > Silurus > Silurus meridionalis. Next base: position 17,892,241 of record NC_060884.1, on the reverse strand, counting down.
CCACACACACACACACACACACAGCTGAAAAATGCTGGTGAGAGTAAAATGGCAGTGTTTAGGGTTAATGAGCATATTATGATGCGTTCGTCTTCTCTCACTGAAAGCCTTTATACATTCTACACATTTTTGTGGTTTGGGGCTGACATCAGTAAAGCACCTGAGTAGACAGGTACAGGGGGAGTAGCGAGTTTTTAGCCTTGTTACTGTGCACACGTTTATAGCATAGTAAGACCCTTGAAAATCTACTCCAGGGGTTGTGTGTAGTACGTGAAGATCCTCCCAGGTGAGTAATTTTGTCTGACCACATTCGGTGTCATTAGGATGTGATTGAAACAGGTGCCCAAGCGAGCTGGGATTGTCTTAACAATGTGAACATGCTTGTGACAATAGCAATTCCTGTGTACTCTAGACACCTCATTTAGTGCAAACGCACTGGTTTCACTTTGATTAAACCCGGAACATCATTCGGGGCCAAGCTGGCTGAGCTGGATCATTAGTATCTGTAGCCTTGACCTACGCTCGGAGCTTGATTGCTTACGTATAATCTCTTAAATGTTTGTAGTTTAGACCGGTATTGTCCAGTATTAAGTACCATCACACTGAAGAATAGGTGCAGAAAAATGTTCCCAGTAAGAACATCTTTACTGATAGATCAAATTTGAACTGTATATGGAGTTACTTTGCTGGTCAGCTTGTTCGATTTTTGAAAGAAATGTGTTGGATTTGGATGAGATAACTATCTCAGATATATTTAATGAATAATTACAAAATGAATGAAATGGTTATTATTATAAATAATGAACAATGACTAATCAAATTTTATGAATGAGTAAAAATGAATCCAAAGGTGAATAGGGTTTTTAACACATCGAGGGATGTGATGGTTTCAGTCAGTAGCCGAAACTTCAGAGAGGTTTTGTTTACTATCGCCATAGCAAATTAATTAACATTTGTCACAACCCAGTGGCGTGTAGATCATTTGGATCACGGCCACCTTGTGACTGGCTTGTATGTAGTTTCTCCATGAGTAAGCTGGACGAGTCACTCTATGTGAAACACCTGTATTCTTCCTGAGAAGACTATGGGAAATTTCTCAGGAAGCAATTAAAAAATTACTGTGTGTGTGTAGATGTTTAGATGTTTAGAAAATTCAATATGATAGCTCTTACAGTTGAACAATTCAGGGCTTATAATGGGAGGACAGGAGACTGACGTGATGGAATGTTTTGCCAAAGTTCTTGTGTAGTTTAATCCAACTTTCAACATTGAAATATTCATAACACATGGGGAGAAATGGGTCCCTTAAACACCTATCTGTGAAAGAATAATGAATGCAGACTTATCGCTTAATTGACATTATTTTTGAGTGAATAATGGACGAAAGTGGTAAACTACACACTCGATAGAAACTCCATTATATAAAAGTTTCTCTGAATCCGTTTTTTTTTGCTTTTACTCAGTACTGAGACTCAATTCCTATCTATGTGATTACACATGATCCACATGCAGCAGATAAAGGTTATGGTAAAGAATAGGAACATTCCTCTAATTCCTTTAATGTGTGGCTGTAACACTAATACAATGCTCGTTTTTTTTTCCTGGAGTGTAGGAGAAAATAAAGGGGCGAAGGCATGCTCGTACATATGAAAACATTCCTTCCTACACACACGACCGAACAACCCGACTTCAGTTTTCAAGCACACACACGCTCACAGAAGGGTTCTGACATCTCGAGTCTGTGGTTGATGTTGAAAAATTCTAACAGGCCGGCTTTCTTTGTAGTGTATAGGTGTGCATTTACCGGCTCGATCCTCTGTCTCTGAACTTTTAAAGATTGCTGACAGAGCAGAGCTGGGAATAAGGGTGGCGACGCTGGTTCAGATATGTGAGGAGACACACATATAAACACACACACACACACACACACACACACACACACACACAGGTGAAGTATAAAGGCTTATTTAGCAATCCAAGTGTCCTATTTTTGCATCACACTGTCTCTTAAATAGGCTGTTCAATGTGCACCAAAGGAAGTTAGTCCTCAGTGTATACAATTTCCAGGCATTTGCCTACAATGGAGGCTGCCTCCATTATTCACAAGGACAATATTGGAACAACAAGTCCAATATATTTTTTTTTGTTTTTGCTATACATAAAAGACGTAGGTTTGAGATCAAGATGAATGAAAGAATAGATCAAAATTTCAGCTTTTATTTCTCGATAATTCCATCTGGATGTTTGCATGCACCCACCCTTTTTTTTAAGTATTCAAAAATATTGGAACATGTGACTCTCAGGTGTTTCTTGTTGCCCAGGTGTGTTCTGTGTGACCGATCTTTTAACAGTTAATAGCTCCGACTGGCTACATCTTTCTAGTCTTTAAGTTGGCTTAGTTTGGACCCTGAGTTTCTCCTGCGAATACTGCATTTGTTAAAAATAATAAACCAACTTAAAGACTAGAAAGATGTCTATGGGAGAGAAGCAAGTCATTTAAAACCCGAGCTAAGAGAGAAAATCTATTAGAACCTTAGTACAACCGGTGCACAACTCTTGCACATGGCCAGTGCAACAATTTGAAGCGTCCTGAAAAGGAATCACTGATGTACTAACTACCAGTAACTGCACATGATCAAGAAAATAAACAACAGTTTGTGACAGAAACATTGTGAAAACTGTGAAGAAAAAGCTAAAAGCAACAGGCAGAGACCTCCTCAACAACAGCTACAATCTACCATACTCCACCATTCTAAGAAGACTTTGGGAGAAGAAACATCGAGACAACAATATGCAGATTGGAGTTCTCAAATGAATTTAAGGATCCAAGTTCTCTACCAAAGTGCTTAATAGGCCAAAGTGTGGAGAAAGAAAATATTGTCTCATGATCTATAAAATATGCACTAATCAGTCAAGATTTAATTGTGTGTTTGTGTGTCCAGTTAAAATTTGCCTTTTGTGAATTGTAAATGTTAACATTCCTGTATATAGAATGTGTGTCTTTCTTTGTGACTTTATGTTATGTGTCAGCCATTTCCTTAAACAACAATCAGCGCTGTTTATTACAGCAAACTGTCCTGCAGGCCATACTGACAGGTGTGTGTGTGTGTGTGTGTGTGTGTGCGCTCTCATAAAAAAGTATGAGTATGACTGTGAATGTGGGGAAATACCAAAGTGCGTCTGTGTCTTTTGAATATAAAAATTAAATGCTACAGTTATTAAAAGCATTGTGTCCAAGTACCTGCAGTTTTCAAACCAACAGTGGCAGAAAGTTGTGAAGCACAAGGGGACTAGGGAGCAGAGCATGTCAAAGAATGTAAAGTGACCAAACACTTCTTTCGCTGTACGACCAAACAAAATGTGACGCAAAAACCTGAAACCGTAAAACAGAGCTTATTTACTTGCTTTTAATTATTTAGTCCTCAGTTTCCAGGAAGTGTATGTAGATAAAGTACGCAGATTAATGCGAACACACATTTACGGCATAGCGACTGAGCAGAGGAGGGTTAAGGGCCTTGCTCAAGGGCCCAGCAGTGGCAGCTTGGTGGTGTTGGTGGGATTTAAACTTGTGACTTTTCGATCTAAAGTCCAATGCCTTAACCACACTCAAATACACACACAGATGTTCAATTTTTTAATTCCAGCAGAATTGAATAAGCGTTTTCTTAAAATGTTGGTTTTGAGTCAGGATATGAGCTCTAGTAATTGCACAGTTATAGGACAGTGTAACCGATTCTCCCAAGTTTGGTTGTACAATAAGATTTTTTGCTTAGATTGGTTTAACCTATATTGCTGGTTTATGTATGAAACCACAATTGACTCACCTGTGCCTTTTAATTTAAATGCTCCTGTCTAACAGGAAGTTCTCTCATGAATGTGTTTCTTAGCCAGTTGTTTCAGATTTACTTGAAATGAGTTCCCAAATACCTGTCGAATAAATCAATACTCATGTCCATTGAATAAACACTATATGTTACGGGGACACATGTCCTCTCTGGTAATTTGTGGCTCTTTCCAAAAAGTGTTACCACAAATACATAGTTGTATAGAATGAATTAGAATTGTAAATGAAGACTAAATGTGGAATGGAATGTTCAAAAAGCGCATACGATTCTAGTGGTCAGGTGTCTACAAACCTTTGTCCATATAGTGCAGTCACAGAAGTTTCAAACTTGGCCATTCTCATTATTGTCAAATAGCAACATATCCACTCTGTATCTGATCCAAGACCATATATGAAAGCAATTGAAGTATGAAAAGATTTTTGTGCCACATTAAGACAGGAAATCAGCTTTGTGCCTCTTCAGCCTGTTCATGTGGGCATTGCCTTTGTAATAGTACTTGATTTTTCCGTCTCTGGTGTATTTCTTTGTCAAATTAAATAACAGAGATTCATGAAAACGACCCGATGTTGGTGTAGTTATTTTGTGCCTCTATTTAAATCAATTGAACACAGACCAAATGTTCCAGGCTGCACCATTCTGTCAGAGAAGATAAATTACTTTTTTTTTTCCTTTGGTTTTTTTTTTTAAGAGCCACAACACAGACATCCTAGATTTGGCACTAGATTGTGCAGTCTGGCCAAGGAACATGGACACATGGTTTGACTTTGTTCTTATTCAGTCAAAACATTTCATGAGCTGACACTGTCTGATCCTCATGTACAGTATACTTGTCCTTTTGCTCTGTATCCTGTTTTTTTGAGAACATTTTCACAGTTGACCGAAAACTACGGTTATTTTTGGCGCTGGTTCACTTCTATATGTTTCATCTTTTTTCTAACTTGAACCTGTTGATGTCTAGAGAGATGGTGTGCTGTTCTGTTTTTCCAGGGAAAAAAAACATTGATTTCTATGGAACAAATGCAGCAAAACTAATCTTTTATACGTTTGTTTTTCTTGGTATTTTGAATCATATTATTCAGGGGGTTTAAATTTATTGCTAATTCACTTAATTTGTCCATTGTTGGTGTTATCAATTGCATGGTTGCACGAGAAATGTTTTTGTATTCATTATGGCTGTTCGTTTGGGGAAGTTATTTAGAAATCAAATCCAGACACGATCCCAAGTGCCATTAGCTGAGTTCATGTTTTTAAATGTGCGATGGATAAAATGTCAGGTGGTGGTTGAAAGCGATGCAGCAGTGTGCTGAAATCTCTGTACTCCCTGTTCCATGAAGAGATTGTGAGCAGCATTAGATTTTTGAAAAGTGTTTTTTCACAGGTCTGTGTCTCTCTCGTTCTCTCTCTAGGTCTGTTGTGTAACTGCACTACGTCTCAGTGTGAAAAGAATGGCTACCGCTGTGAGACAACGGGAGCCTGCATGGCTTCGACTTCTCTTATTGATGGCCAGGAGCAGCATGTTCGAATCTGCATCGATAAAGATAAGCTGGTCCCTCCTGGGCAACCCTTCTTCTGCTTGAGTGCCGAGGGGCTGCTCAACATCCACTGCTGCTATACAGACTACTGCAACAGTCTCGATCTCAAGGTGCACTTGGGTAGGTGTCATGCGAGCCACGCAGGGAGTCATGATACCATCGTAAAGTTGATTTTGCTCTAAAATCTGCACTCACTTACACCACAGCAATTTTGAAAGAAAACTTCAAGAATGTCCTTTCATACTTAAAAAAAAAATAAAAAAATTGTTTTATCCATTTATAGTCATGTTTAATGTTATGTAACATACGTGAAACACTTCAATTTATTATTGTTATTAAACAGCTGTCATTCTGTCAGCAGTCTATATCGTTTCTTTATCTTAAAGCTAAAAATGTTTTAGCTCAGATGATTGCTAAGCTTCTTCCAAAAATGTTAAAATAAACAGAAAACATTCACCATTAAGCTGAATTATACACAGAAAAAAGCAGTTCACGTGAAGCAATCGCCAACTATATTTTCGTGCACGTACTATAAAAGTGCTGCAATGAGTACATGAAAGAACACCATGCAGTCAGGACCATTGTTCAATGCCTACTAAAATAGAGAATAATTTTAGTGATAGAAATATTAATACTATATTGGTGTTAGGATTTGATTAATGGTTTTTGACTTGCCATGCTTTTTTAGTGACTGTCCAGCCTAACTCTTCGGCCATGATGGGTGGCTGGGGGCCGGTGGAGCTGGTCGCCGTGGTTGCAGGTCCCCTGTTTGCACTGTTTCTACTGGTGCTGCTGGGCCTCTTCCTTTTCCAACACCACCAGAGAGCCTATGGCCACAGACAGAGACTGGAGGTGGAGGATCCCAGCACTGAGCACCTGTACCTGGCTAAGGATAAAACTCTACAGGACCTGATCTACGACCTGTCCACATCTGGCTCTGGTTCAGGTCAGCATTAGCTTAAGTTCAACCAACTTTTTTCCATCTGTTTTATGGTGGAACAACGCACCTCAGGGTGCATGTAGAAATACTGACAAAAATTCCAGTCAAGATAAAGTGTAACACAAAGCAGTCATATTCACCACTGAATTTCTGACTTATTTAATATAGCACATATTTGATAAAAAATATTTAGAAGAGAATGAAGATTATACACTTGTTTGTTTGTATTAGTTTTCTGATTAGCTCACCACAAGGTATAATACATTGTATGCCACCTTTTAACATCATCAGTCAGTTTCCAATCAAAACATGGGTTTGGGAAACATGATGGAGCTTTTATTTACTTGGTAAGCTAAATAATACGTGTATCATTTGTTCACTTCTGTTAGTCAAACACTAATGACCTTGTGTTTAATATCACATGTATAACAAAGATATTAGACCTTTTATGTTCATTGGAGTTTTGCAAGTACACAAGCGGACTAAAGTGGTGTTCTCTGCACCAAGTAACTGCATAAAGATCTAAACTAGTCTTGTGTTCTCTCTTTTTCTTTCCCCATTTGTTTTTTTTCCCTCTCTGGACAGGTCTACCTCTGTTTGTGCAGAGAACAGTAGCCCGGACTATTGTGCTGCAGGAGATCATAGGGAAAGGCCGCTTTGGAGAGGTGTGGAGGGGAAAGTGGAGAGGAGGAGACGTGGCCGTGAAGATTTTCTCCTCTCGAGAAGAACGCTCCTGGTTTCGCGAAGCTGAGATCTATCAGACCATTATGCTACGACATGAGAACATCCTGGGCTTCATTGCAGCCGACAACAAAGGTAAACTAAAAGAAAGCCCAGGTGGAAATGCATACTGCAGTGTGGGAGACCAGTTGTGGGTTAATGCATTGTGGGAGGGTTTTTATATATATTTTTTTTTTTAAAGATCTGTGGTCATTATTAAACTTGCCATTGGCAGAGAGATTCAAAAGATACCCCTCTTGTGAGGAAGGTCATATGTCTCCAGCAGGCTGGTAACCCAGATTTAAAAAGCTGGTACTAGCAGCCCCAAAGGCAACAATGCTGCAACTGCGGTCAGTAGGCCGGGCATTTTTAGAAATTGACATTGGAAAAGAGTGGCCCAGTCGCAGCTTGCTGGTGTGTGACGCGGGTGAATGGGCTGAATGGGAAAATGTATCGTTCTTACTAAATTCAGCTGTTTGCCAGTAAAATAAGTGACATTCCTAAGTGTTGATGAACTCTACTGAGAATTTAATCTGAAGATGAGATCCTAGATTTGTGTGAAACCTGTATGTGTCTTGCAAAAAGAAACAGTTCTCGGTTGAACACACAGTTGTCTAAGTTTTAAAAAACTTGGTCTCTTCTGATTATCAGAGGGGTTAGAGCCCCTAAAGGAGAGACATTTGAACTGGTATGCTTGTCCCAGCAATGTGACACTCAAGAATCACTTGTTGTAGAGCCTATATGTGTGTGTGTGTGTGTGTGTGTGTGTGTGTGTGTGTGTGTGTGTGTGTGAATAATATCTGGTAATAAATGGCTAAATTTATTATATTTATTCATATTTATTTATTGTAAAGTGGATGTATCCACGGTTTTGTTTCACTTTTACCATTTTGCTGCCTGGTCAGGTTGTGGGAAGCCTTAGAATCAAGGTCTAGACCTGCTTTTTCTAGCTGCTGACAATGAATTTGCATAGGCTTAGCTTTACATCGGGTGCAGGGGACCTATGAGCCGCCAGCTGCGTCCTGTAAGTGGTCAAAATCTATAAGTTTATTGCACAGCTGATGGAGCTTTGTTAAAGGGCTGCAAATGCCTACATTTTTGGCAGCTCAGGCTAAGCATCTCTCAGGCCCTGTAGCAACCAATACCAATAACACAGAACATGAAATGGAGAGAGCTACTAGCAAACTTACCTGGCTATCTTGGGCAATGTAAATTACAAGCTATGCAAGAAGTAGTAATTATTAATTAATTATTGAAATGTGAGCTTCCTGCAAGAACACGTCACAAATAGCTGCAAAAAAAACCCCAAGAAAATAAAAGCACTTCTCAAACCCCATGATGTGCCCAGAGCAGAGTGACTGCTGTACAGTTCAGGACGTTTGTGGAGAACTGCAGTGCTAAAACACGCACGCACATGAATACCCAAATACACTTTTAGCTGTTACACTGAACTACATCTCTAGTTTGGTTTTAAGTGAGACCACTCAGTCCTAGGATGCAAATAAAGCACAAGTTTAGCAGAAACATGACGTATACTTTACTAATGAACAAGATTCGGTTGTCGTTTGTGGGATGTGTGGAAAAAAACCCATATGTATATAGACCACTCTCTTTGTGCATATGCATTGTGATGGACACAAAATGATTTAAAATTACATATTTATGTTTTTTTTTTTTTTTTTTTTTTGCCACCCCTTTAAATCAGACAACAGACATAATGCTGTGATATTGTTGGAATTCAAATTCCGCCATCTCCGTGATCTCTGTCTAAGGGCAAACTAAGAGTAATTTCACCAAGTAGACACCACATGTATTGGGACACCTGCTTTTTTTCAGCCGTATGTGTCTGGTCCCCAAACTTTTACCACAAAATTGGAGGCACACAATTACTGTATTTTCCGGACTATAAGCCACTACTTTTTTCACGCTTGGGGGAAAAGTGGCCTGCCGCTCACTCGTACTGTCTACAGGAAATGCGAATCATTTGTCACGCTGAAAACAACCAGGCATGAAAAAACGCACTTCACCTGTGTTCTGAGCTGCACGGCATCGGGAGAAAAGCTTCACCAATGGTGATTTTTAAACACACGACGATGCCAAAAGAAAAACTCCTGAGAAAAATTGTTGTGAAAGGAAGGAGTAAGACAGTGAACAATGACTTTCTTGGTGGGCTACTGTTTAGATACAAGTTGTGTAACAGTCACTGTCTTTCATTAAAGCCTGTGTAAAGTTCATTAGTTTCAGTGTAGGCTTATAGACAGGTGCGGCGTATTTATGTTCAAAATAAAAATCTTTGTAAAATTCAGTGGGTGCGGCTTATATTTGGGTGTGCTTAATAGTTTGGAAATTACGGTATATTAAATGTATTTGGATACATTAGTATTAAACTTTCCCTCCAGTAGAGACCCAAACCTGTTTCAGCATGACAGTGTCCCTATGAACAAAGCAAGCTCTATGTAGATATGGCTTACATGCGTTAGAGTGGGAGATCTTGAATGGTCTGCTTTAGAGCTCTGACCTCAACCATATTGTACACCTTTGGGATAAATTGAAATGCTGATTGCACCCCAGGCCTCCTCATCGTAGATCACTACCTGACTTTACCGTTTCTTAAGCTACTTTGTGACTGAATGATCAGAGATCTCCTCAAGACATTTCATGTAGTATTAATGTAACAAGGTTATGTAACCAGAAGGGCAATTAATGCAAAGGTGTATACCAGCCCTTCATCTGTTCTATCAAAATACTACACTGACATATAATTACCACGATATAGGAACTTTAGGAACACTGTACTGATATTGGTATGGTCCTACAGATCTTTCATGGCAATGATTCCCCAAAATGATGAGATGATTACTTCATACCGTTCTTGCAGATTTTTCAGTTGCACTTTTATGCTGTGGATCTCCCATTGGTCCACATTCCATATTTGATTGACTTAGCTTCAGATCTGTTCATCTGTTAGGAATGAAGAACATTGAACTTGTTGTCATGTTTGTTGTTATCCAGACTTTTTTTCTTTGTGTAATGTTGCATTATTATGCTCGAAGGAGCCATTAGAAGATGGTAAATTGTGGCCTTGTAGGATTGCACATAGTCAGCGACAATGCTTGAACAGGCTATGGCACACAAGACCATTTGGATTCATGCTTTCGCTGCCAAATTCTGGCCATACCATCTGTGTGAAATCAAGCTTCATCAGACCTGTCTTCAACTGTCCAGGTTTTTTAGATTTTTTTAGTTTTTCTGCTCATCAGAATGGTTATGAGTTACTGTACCCTTTCCGTCATTGAACCAGCCTGACCTTTCTTGGTTGACCTCACCCACAGTGTTTCCCATCAAACAGATTTGACTCACTGGTTTCTTTTTTTTATTGCACCACTCTGAGTAAACTCTAGAGACTGTAGTGTAAAAATCCTAAAATATTAGCAGTTACTGAAATACTCTGGAACCAATTATTCCACTGTCAAATTCACTGACAATGGAATTATGATGTGTGATCTGTTATATTACTCATATTTGTATGGTTTTCTGCATTGTGCTGCTGCCACATGATGGGCTGATTTCGCATTGCATTTTGATTTTGCATTTTGAATTGCATGAGGAAGTGTATGGGTCATGGTGTCATGGTATGTATTTTATTATGAGCCACTGTGTAAGCAAACTATAAATTATAATACACCATGATTTTCTAATACTAGAAAGCTTTTTAACTAGATATAGATACCCTAATGTAACACTGGCTAACATGCAGTTCAGTTCATCACTCTGTTTGTCTCTTCTAGATAATGGCACATGGACTCAGTTGTGGCTGGTTTCTGATTATCATGAGCACGGCTCTCTGTTTGATTATCTGAACCGATACTCCGTCACCATCGAGATCATGATCAAACTGGCTCTTTCTGCTGCCAGTGGCTTGGCACACCTGCATATGGAGATCCTGGGCACTCAGGGTATGTGTAAACGGGTGTGAGATTTGGAAATGTTCCTAAACATTTTGCCCTTCCTTTAAGAGGTAGGGCTGGAGAGGGCTGTCTGGTGCCACATGTCTATATAATCCAGTTGCATTTGTTTTTTATTAGTAAACATTATAAATAGCATTCCATCATTTAGACAGATCGGGTGAAAATGTTATTTAAATGCTGTAATCTAAAAGGATTCTTTCTGCTGTCACTCAGGTAAGCCTGGTATTGCTCACCGTGACCTGAAATCAAAGAACATCTTGGTAAAGAAAAATCTCACGTGTGCCATCGCTGATCTGGGCCTCGCAGTACGCCATGAGTCTGTGACAGATACCATTGACATCGCCCCCAACCAGCGCGTAGGCACCAAGAGGTAGCGCGACTCTACCACACACACACACACACACTCACACACACACACAAACACACACACACACAAATCCCACCCACACATTTAAACAATCTGTCACATAAATGTCAGCCAGATCCCACCAAGTGTTGCAGTATACACTGGTTGTGTTTCTATCTAAACGGTTTGATGTGTGTCTTTCAGGTACATGGCTCCTGAGGTGTTGGATGAGACTATCAACATGTGCCACTTTGACTCCTTTAAATGTGCTGACATCTACGCTCTGGGGCTGGTGTACTGGGAGATCGCACGCCGCTGCAATGCCGGAGGTGAGACCAGCCTGAGAGAGAAGGCTTTTAGCTCCCTTTTTTAAAACACCTGCGCGACAGGCGAGCAGAATCATCATTTTTCTAAATGCAACCGGAGCAACACGACAGAATAGTTTGCTCTAAAGGGACTTGGGTGAAAATAAAAATGTGAACCGTTTGATGGAAAGAAGAGGCAGAGATCCAGGGAAACAAGCAGACAGATGGATTTAACTTTTTTTTTTTATTATTATTGAAATAGATGCTACATTAGAGAGTGAAAAACTTGTATTTGTTTTATTATATTCATAAGGAATACATGATAAAAGAATAAAATTCATTTATAAGGAATAAAACATGGCCATAATGTTATAGCAAATGAATGATCAAATTAGTGGTGTCTGATGCCACGCATGCGTCTAAATTCCACCCCTATATTTAATAGTTTTCTAATAATAGCACATAGGGAGGCGGTAGCTCACTGCTCGGAAGAATGGGGGTTCAAGTTTGGGTATCACTAAGCTGCCACTCTTGGGGCCCTTGAGCAAGGCACTTAAGCCTCTGTACTCCATGGTCGCTGTATCATGGCTGATCCTGCGCTTTAACCCCAGCTTTCTAACATAGTTGGGATATTCAAAGAAAGAATTTCTCTTTGCTGTAAAGTACATGTGACAAGTACAAAGCACTTTTATTTACCTTTACATTCCAGAGTGTCTTATTCTACTTATACCACAGCAGTTTGCACTCCATTATCATGATTCTTAGGTCTGCTATTTATCATCACATTCAAGTTTGTACCTGTTATCACTTACGTCTTTCACTCGCCTCATTTTGTTAATTAGACAAACAAGGTAATAAACTACAAACATCACAGTCTTGTAGACATTCTTGTCTTGGAATATGTCTTATTAAAGCTTCATACAACGCCGATACACTGGACACTCCAAAAATTGCTAAATAAACGTCTCCTTATAGAGCACTATACTGTGTGAAGCTTTACAGAAATGTTATTAACACCTTCCTATCCATCTGAACCAAAAATTCAACAGCTGTAGCTGCGCTAGTCTGAATATTGTCCATGTCATCAGATATGACACTATAATACTCACTTCTTAGATTTGACAGCTATTGGGAGGAGTTGTGTCTACCTGCATATCATGACGCATATAATGTTTCTCAGAAATGCTTTCAGGTGGCATAATATTTTTTCTGTGTGTGTGTCAGGTATCCATGAGGAATACCAGCTCCCCTACTATGACCTCGTGCCCTCTGACCCTTCCATAGAGGAGATGAGAAAGGTGGTGTGTGACCAGAGGTTACGACCCAATGTTCCAAACTGGTGGCAGAGCTATGAGGTATATATACAACACACACACGTTTATAAATATACATAAATAGGGATGGTCCCCGAGTTACGATGGTTCAACTTACGCCTTTTTGGTGTTATGACGACGATGGCGATGAGAAAAAATGGGCATACATATACTTTGTTACTGTACTTTTGTCGATTTTTCTGGTATCAGTACTTTACTATTTATTTTTCAACCAAATTTTTACTCAGACTTATTAAATGTTTCACACAAATATTTGTACATTTTCAAATCAGGCTCGTTACTTTAGTTGGTGACATGATCACTATTTTTTCTTTTAATTGCGTGCTGTTTTCAGCACAGCAACCTGTTGTGTAGGTTGGTGTATGATTTCCTGGCTATCACTCAAGTTCAAGTTCAAGTTTATTTCTATAGCGTTTTTAACAATGGACATTGTCTCAAAGATTTTTGACAGAATTTAAGAGTTAAGGTGAATGGTGTATTTATCCCTGATGAGCAGCCATGGCAACTGTGGCAAGAAAAAACTCCCTCAGATATTATGAGGAAGAAACCTTGAGAGGAACCAGACTCAAAAGGGGAACCCATCCTCATTTGGGTGATATCAAGAGTGTGATTATAGTCTTTAAACATTACAGAACACTGGAGAGTGAGAACTAACATGAGCACTGGAATGTAAGATTATGAGTACTGTTCTTTCCACAGTCTTATAGTCATTTGAATTTATGGAACCAGGAGCTACTGAGCAACTCAGAAAATGGCTCAACATTTGAGATCATCACAAATCCAACACCATCTTCTCCATGCCAGAGCCTTTAAACACTCAAACAGGTCCAATGTCCAAACTCCACATGAAGTGGGATCCAAATGGCGCTGGTACGTCTCTAGATGGTTCAGGATGTTTGCGGGGTCCACAATCTTCATGAGGTGACTGGAGCTGGCGCAACTTGTTGTTGTTCCAGCTGTTGTTCATGATATTAACAAGCACAAGTTGATAATGTGCATGTGATCAGATGTACTGGAGCACAAGGTTATGATATGTGATGTGTGTTATTTGTAGGACTCGCTATAAAGATATGTCTTTAATCTGCACTTAAACTGGGAGTGTGTGTCTGAGCCCCGAACACTGTCAGGAAGACTATTCTAAAGTTTAGGAGCTAAATGTGAGAATGCTCTACCACCTTTAGTGGACTTTGCTATTCTAGGAACTACTAGAAGTCCAGAGTTTTTGAGATCTTAAAGAGTGTGACGGATTGTAGCATGTTTGAAGACTGGAGAGATACATGGGAGCTAAACCATTTAGGGTTTTGTAGGTAAGTAGCAGTAGTTTGTAGTCAATTCGAAGTTTAACAGGTAGCCAGTGTTGGGATGATAAGATTGGGGTTATATGGTCATATTTTCTCGACCTTGTGAGAACTCTGGCTGCTGCATTCTGGACTAAATGTAGCTTGTATATTAATGAAGCAGGACAACCACCTAGTAATGCCTTAACTCTCAAATTCTGTAAAGATGCTTTGAGACAATTTTCATTGTGGAAAGCGCTATAGAAATAGACTTGACTTGACTTAATGCATTACAATAGTCCAGTCTGGAGGTCATGAATGCATGGACGAGACTTTCTGCATCAGATATAGACGTTACTAAGCGTAGCAATATTTCTAAGGTGAAATTTGCCCGTTTTTGTAATGTGGATGATATGATTTTCAAAAGACAAGTTGCTGTCTAAAAGAACTCCCAAATGTTTTACTGTTGAACTAGTAGTTTCAGTACATCCTTCTAAATGCAGGTTGAATTGCTGGAGCTTCTGTTTACTGGTTTTTGGGCCGATGAGCAAAATCTCTCCTATCAGAATTTAATAACAAAGTTATGTGCCATAAAATCTGTTAATTCTTTAACACCACTGACGTAGGCTAGTTTACGAAGCTCACAATTGTGAGGCAGAAGGGAACAAGAAATATGGGGTTAACGTGGATGAGACAGAGGGAGTCAGTGATGTAAACGTGACTGACCACACGTCCACATGCCCGCTTCCACGTACATTATCTACTGTACATTTATGGCAGTAAGGTGATGTAAATTGCTCCATTTTGCTCAATTATGTACTATAATTTATTACATTATCAACAAATCACAGTATACTACCTCATACTGATCACCATTCTTTAAGACTTCTGGGTAGGCTCGGCTAAACACATCTCCATCGTGGGATATAAATGTCACTCCCTCTCATTGTCCACCTTCTTCCTGTCTCTCAGGCTTTGCGTGTGATGGGGAAGATTATGAGGGAGTGCTGGTATGCCAACGGTGCCGCTCGACTGACCGCCCTGCGCATCAAAAAGACCCTGTCTCAACTCAGCGTGGACGAGGACATCAAGATGTAAAAGAAGCCTGAGCAGAGCGACGGTCAGAGATCACTAACAAAAGAAAGTGTACAAAATTACTACTGCTCCAAACTCTCCTGCCAGTTTGAGAAAATGTACCGCCGTAAGTTGAGCTGCGACACGGCCTACCTCACCCACAAAGCCAAAACTACTCACAAAATCGTATTGCATTCTATATTCTCGAGCTCTTCTCCTCCTCTAGCTCTTCTTAATGTATGGCCACAGACTGCAAGTTCTGATCCTACTGATCTACAGCGAACACTACTGCCCCTATAACAGCCCATAGCTATAAATATCATGGCATTAATAGTTTCTTTTCCCCAGATATTTGAATGAGCCCCATATCAGCAGCTGGGAGCGGAGATCACGCTTAACACGTGTAACGCGTGAACTCCCAGCGCGAGTCACTACATCGGGCTGTTAGTGTGTCAAGAAGGTTTGTACAGATCTTACCGCACTCCATCTGTCTCGCTCTCATAGGAACGTCCGTGTTAAACGTTAGCAGAGTATTTTAGTTGAATGCAGGTGCTATTTTAAGCTTTAGCTTTTATTTTTTATTATTGGTATAATCAGGGTGCAAATAATTTTACCCCAACCTCAGATTTTAAAGTTAAGGTTTAGTAAAGGACAGATTAGTTTGGTCACTCCAGGGAAAGCTGACAAATATTTGGATATATATATATATATATATATATATATATATATATATATATATATATATATATATATATATATATAATTTATTGGAGGGACTTCCTGAAAGTTCGACTGTGACTACAAATTTTTTCCCAAGAGACATGAATTAACTTGTTGATTCTTCATTTATTACTGCATTCATTCATGGACGGTGTGTGTGTGTGTGTGTGTGAGTGAGTGAGTGAGTGAGTGACTGTCTCTGTGAAATGTTGCTTGGTGAACGATGCGCACATGGCGTATTTATTTCAGATTTAGCATTCTCCATTTGCTCTTTTTCTTGCTTTAGTGTCATTTTTCCTCCATAACTTAAAGCTAGCCGTATATATACAGTGTATTTCTCGGAAGGTACAGTCGTGTAGATCTCATTCTCTTTTGTTTTTAGGTTAATTCGACGCTAAGTTAACGCTGGTTCCTCATCGTCACCGATCACTGTAGCATCCTGTAGCAAAAGTACGACCACTTTAACAGTATCTATCCGGCAATATGCCTCTGAAACCGTGAAAGCGCTGGAAGTGTGGAGGAAAAAGCTACAAAAGGCTTATGCAATATACCCAGGGAGTGCGCTGGGGTTTGAGTAGAACTCGGAAGTCGTGGTAGAAAAAAAAAAGTTGATAAAGCGTTAGTGCTTTTCTGAGTACACTGGTGCAGTGTGCATGTGGAGACGGGACGAGCTGTTAGTCCTGTCCTTCACTCTTCTGACACTGGCGTTTTGACTACTTTACCACACAATAACCTTTTATTTAATCAGTACTACTGCCCTGCTCCTACTCCCGCTCCCCTCTCCCTCAGGCTGCGGTCACACTACACTTTTTGCGGCGTCCATTCACACTCAAAACCAAAAATCGCTCGCTGCGAAGACGTTTTTTTGCATTTCGGTCAATTCTGGATCGTGAACACGAGCGATTGGTAGAACATCATGGTGTGGCCTCTCGTGAAAACACAAGAGGAAGAAAGTATTATAGCGACACTCTCGAGCTCACACCGCTGCTTTAAAACAACACAAAAAGCCGCCTGGTTTTGCGACGTCGCGTCGCGACCGTACGACGTCATATCCGGTTGCTGCCGTATTCCAGCAGGTCTCTGAAGAAATGTGGACTGCTGAAGGTCTACTGTGTCTGCAGCCTTACTCTTCTTTATATGCAAGATGTAAATAGTTTGTATGTATACATCTTTTTCCTTCGGATTGTTGTTGTTGTTGTTGTTGTTGGGGGGGGGGTCCTATTTACAATTCTTGAAGCTTGCTGTATTTTTGTGATGAACTTGATTTTGGTGTCGAGTGCACACTGACAGGTACTACTGATCTCTAATAGCTCCTCTCTGTACAATATTCCGTCTTAACGATCCGTATACAGATACTTACTGTATAAATAGGACGCGTAGTCATGTTAAAGGAAATTCGAAACCTCTCTTAGCATGTGAAAGCCAAAAATAATATTTATGGAGAGTCGCTTGTCTTTTTATGTGGGTTTTTATGTTCTTATAAAGACTGTTGTGACTGGGGGGAAACCCCGTATTGTGTTTATTACACTGGATTTTGACACTACTGAATACACTACAGTACTAAACGCAAAACACACACACACACACACACACACACACACACACACACACACACACACACACACACACACTACTGTCTGTGCTCTGCTGATCCTGAAACTGCGCACACGGTGCAGTCAGCCAGTCGTGAAAATTCATATTTTTCATATTTTAGGTACAGATAAGATTCTTCATGGTGTCTTAATTTTTTTTGTGTCTGTTTGATTTCATTTCTCTTACGTAGTGGTGTTTTCTTTTTTTTTTTCTTTCACTTTGGGTTCACCTCTCCAGCTGAAAGTGTATGTACATATATTTATAGCTTCCTGACGACGTTTCTGCTGCTGCTGTGTTTTGGAGGCATGAGCATAGTCAGGGTTCTAATATTTATGAATTTAGGTCGGCTCCTGTTATGCTTCTAATTCAGAAGAGACCTGTGTAGCTATGATGCCTGAAATGCCTCGTCGTTATTCTAATACACGGGCTGGATACGAGCCTCTGTTCCTACGTATTACTATAAGGAAAGGTGTGTAAATGTAACACTGATATTTGACCCTGCTGAGTATAATCTCAGTGAGCTCCTTAAACCCAAATCGCTCTTTTCAGGAATTGTTTCCAATCATGTACATAAGTAATATACAGTAATAAAAGACATTTTCCTACAATCTGACCTCCTTTGTGTTCTTTAAAGTGTTTTTGAAATGTCTGAGAACTGGTTTAAGTGGTGGACACGCTTACTGTACACACGTGTAGTGGTGCATCATTTGCATTATTACAGTTCAGTGTCTTGAAAGTAACACATCAGCCTTTACCAGAAATGCCAAAAGCGCACACACAAAAATTATTTGATGGACTGAAAACGGTGAGAATAAAAAAATTAAAATCCAAATAGATTAAAACTAGAGTAATGAGCCTGGTTTGAAAAAGTATAGATATTTGTGTAAAAAAATCTTCTTAGACCAGGGGTCACCAGCCTTTTTGAAACTGAGAGCTACTTCTTGGGTAACATTAATGTGAAGGGCTACCAGTTTGATACACACAGTTTTCAGCTTGATTTGAAATAACAAATTTGCTCAGTTTACCTTTTATTATGTTATTAATCATTAATGATATTCATCTATGTGAAGACACTGATCATGTTAATGATTTCTCATAATAATTATTAACAATAATTTAAAGTAGGAAACAGATATTTTTAGAAAAGGCCCGTGGGCTACTCATGTGGTCCTTGCGGGCGACCTGCTGCCCGCGGGCACCGCGTTGGTGATCCCTGTTCTAGGACTTCTAATGGCACCAGGATTGGTTTTGAAGCACAAAGCATAAGAGATGTAAGATTTTTGTGACGATTGAGTGCCGAACAAGTAGGTGGTAGCTTTTTAACCACTTTAGGACCCATGATTTTTTCTTAAAATGCACAGAAAGAACACAAGAGAACGCCATGGCTTCTGTTCGTGTCCTAACATGAGACTCGTTTTTTCTTTTTAACTGCAAATCTGAATCGCTCATGAATTTCATCGCAGGAGTTGGTGTCTTGTTCCGACATGCCGTGAACACCAAAGCATTTTTCTGTTGTCATAACGTGATGAGTACAGAAGTATTACTCTATAAGTAACTTGTTAGAACCATACTCCTCTAGTCATTTAAAATGATAATATAAATATAATATCAATAAACCAACAAAACCCAAGACATGTTTTAAAGAAAATGTTTATTTCGCTCATGCATTATAAACTGACAAAATAGAAAAAGTAAATATTTATATACACATTGTATACACATTTCATTAATTATGAATAAAATCAACCAACGATTATGAATTAAAAAACAAACTTGGTAAAACAGTGGAATGGTCATTTACCTTTCCTACAGTTTGGACAGAAGCCCACCATGACATCAAACCTCGAGAAAAAGCCGGCAATGTTTAGTAAACGGATCAATCATCCTCACTCACTCGCCCTTAGAGCTCCTGGTCCAAATCTAATATCACAAATAACTGGGCATTGATCCTGAATGTGGATCTGAAGAATTTATACCGAAGCCATTATGAGAAGAGCATCAGCCTTAAAAACTCTCATAGTTCTAATAATTCTAATAGTAGAATTTTATTTGTAAAAGTGCTTTTAACAATAAACAGTATCCCAAAAGCAGCTTTACAGTATTAAACAGATTACAAATATAACTTTCAAATGTATAAATCAGTCCTTATAAGTTATGCCCTAAGGAACAAGCCTGTAATAACAGTGGCAAGGAAAATCTCCCTGAGATGGCAAGAGGAAGAAACCTTGAGAGGAACCTAAAGGTGCTTTTTTCTTGTCACAGTTACAGCACAGTAAAATTCTTTCTTCACATATCCCAGCGATGTTCGGAAGCTGGGGTCAGAGACCGCAGAGCGTTAAGGGCCTTGCTCAAGGGCCGCAAGAGTGCCAGCTTGGCAATACTGGGGCTAAAACCCCTGACCTTCCAATCGGTAACCAAGAGCCTAAACCACTGAGCCTCCACAGACCCAATAGGGAACCCGTCCTCATCAGGGTGACACCGAATGTCCTTTCACTGTAGTTCAATCATGATTCAATGTATTTCATGGAAAACTAGAACGCTCCACTGCTCCTTTGCTCGCACACTTCAAGTTCATAGACATACTAAAATACCTACAGAATGAATATGCGGCACTGTATTGTACAAAAGCAAAAAAGAAAATAAAATAAAAAAACACAAAAAAGCATCACTTCAACCATATAGTCAAATATGATGAGAGAAAATATGTGATGATAAAAACACACAAAGCAATAACATGATTCTTATCAGGGTTTTTTCCCCCATGTTGAATTGGAAAGTTCCAGCTTTTCTGGACTGTGAGGTGGAAGCAATGCCCTTGGGGGGAAAGGGTCAGTCTGGTTCTTAGGACATAAAGAAGTAGACTAAGTGGATTGGATACTAGAGCTCAGGTCACTAAACTACACAATCAGTAGCAAATTGCGAAGACTCATATGCTTTAAACACCTGTATGCTGTATATAGAGGAGAACTTCAATAGGTAATGTCCTATATTTCATGATTAGTCTAAACGGGACATTTAAAGTAAATGTCTTTATATTCGTCCTACCTGATATTATGGTTTGACCTGCCTTTAAGACATCAGTCTTCCTTTATCAGTCTTCCCTACATTGTGTGTGCAGGTAATAAATAAACAAAAAGCTCACAGGTGAAAAGCTGCAGGTTTCAGTGGGCTTTACAGCTGCTCCAGGTTTGACAGTAAGAGGATTTTGGTGTGTGCTTTGCTAGGATTGCAGTTGTGCTTCACCCCTTACATGTCCAATATATTGCTCTGTTTTTCCACATGTATTCTCCAAGAGAAAGAAAAATAGGGAGAGCTTTAGAGCTCTAGGCATAAAACAATTTCTGTTCAATTACTTCAGTTTCACATCAACTTAAATTATAAAATCTTCATTACCAAAAGAGAAGAGGTATATGTGGGACATGTTTGTTTTTACTCTACAAGTCAAGATTAGAGGACTCCTCTTCCCGGTTCCTTTTTTTGTGTGATTGGCCTTCGAAGGTCAATCGGCTGACTCGCTTCGTAAGCTCTAATTTCTCAGAAGTAGCCGCCCCCCCCTCCTTCTTGCTCCTCTTATGCCGACCCTAGATGAAAGGTTAAGGTTAGTGTCAAAACATGATTTTAATTAATAATGAACATTACAGTATTTGTTTCGGGGCAGGCATTAAATGATTAAGATGCAATTACCATTGTCTCCATTGGTGA
This sequence comes from Silurus meridionalis, assembly GCF_014805685.1. Classification (NCBI taxonomy): domain Eukaryota; kingdom Metazoa; phylum Chordata; class Actinopteri; order Siluriformes; family Siluridae; genus Silurus; species Silurus meridionalis. The sequence continues at coordinate 17,870,885 of NC_060884.1, read as the reverse complement.
GCACCAGAGCCTGGAGAATATCTGAGAGAGAAACGATGCCTTTCACCACCTCGTGATCGTCTACGATCACTAATCTGTGCACCTGAAAGAATGATTTATGCTTTAAATAAATGATAATTAACTGATTAAAGCAGGAAAAAGAAGTCACGATGGCAAAAAGGTATCACGCAATACAATCATATTACTAGGCGGAAAAAAGGGTGTACTCGTGTTTCACCTCTGCCTCCACCAGTCTGTTGATGATGGCCTCCAGTGTCTCGTTTGCTTTACAGGTGAGAACCCCCTCGAAGTATTGAGAGCGATGCTGAAGAGCCTTCGTGACAGTAATATCCAGGTTGTTGTACGTCTTTTCCGCAGCCAGGTTCTATTAGTGTGAACAGAGTCAGAAGCAACGAGGACATAAATGGAGGTGGTGGTGAACTCTGCCTGACTGATCAATAACTAAGCCCGAGGCTTTAAACAGACACCAGTAGATGACATTGACAGCACTTTCGCCACACACATGATTCAATGTCAGTTCATCTGTCCTGACTGACACCTGCACTGCTCACTGACAACACACAAGCAAAAAAAGTGCAAAAATGTATATTTTCGGGTATTCAATTAATATTCCAAAGAAGTCAGACCATTAAAGTGTTAACAACAGTCTGCGATGATGCAGGTGTTACCCAGTTAGAGTATTAGTTGTTCATTTAAATGACCCAAATCAAATCTCTCTCTGTGTGCTAACTCAAGTGAGCAGTGCACTGCATTCCACCTCCCATGTGTGTGCTAATTCTAGTCAAAACATTACAACCAAAACACTTTCAAAAATGTATATTATAATTTTCTGTGGTCAAAATCCCCCGTACACAAGTAATATTTGGAAACTTACTATGACGTCAAACTTGGAGTATATATCAACCACCCTTCCTGTGTTGAGAAAAGTGGGTGGAGGGGGCAGAAGGGAAAAAAATATATATTAACTGCCATCAAAGAACCTGATATAAAGTTTAACATTTCCACCCCAGCTCTCTGCTCTTACCATTATCATCGATTACTGGCAGGGCAGACACCCTCTGCTCGACGAAGATTCCCAGTGCACTATAGAGGGGTGTGTCAGTGTGGACCATGGCAATGTTCTTGAATGTTCCGATGTTCAGGTCTTCTAGAGACTTTGATAAGAAGGCTGGTTTGGGCATCTCTGAAATCTAAAAAACAGCCACAGTCAAGGAATTAAAAAATCAGCTTAAAATGAGGGTCTTAAACACTGTGAGGTTCAGTGTGCCTTACACACACACACACACACACACACACACACACACACACACACACACACACACACACACACACACACACACACACACACACACACACACACACACACACAACACATGGAGGAAGCTAAAATAATACTTTAAATGTTGATATTGTTAAATATGGTGTCTTTGGGCTGTGCAATAATCCACAAACTCCGATCTCCACATTAAAGATTTTTATATTCTCCCTCTTCCAACACGCTAAATTCACACCATGGTGGTCTGGGTACTAGCTGAAACAAGTTGGCTGTATATTTCAAAGAGAAGAAAAGATTTCATTTGCGCTAGAAAGATGAGGTGCTTTGAGTTCACAATCTGCTGTGGGCGCACAAATCCAATGCATATTTAGTTCTGAGATCTCTCAATGTATTTAATTGGTCCAAATCTCATATACATCATACAAGCACAGTACGATACTGAGACGCTCAGTGGCAATAAGACATTTGAATTGTGTAAACGTTTTAAACATGGCCATACATTCGTCAATGATGATCCCTGTCCTGGTGGTTCCCTGATAAAGTGAAAGATGGTTCAGGCACACTGACAAATCTTTCTATGCTGAATCTTTCCAGGCAGTAGATAAATGTTGGGATAAGTGTATAAATATAACAGGGGAGAATGGCGAAAAATAATGCACTTTCCACACATTATTTTTTAAATTCTTTCAAATCAAAAGTCCTGGTTTGACTTGAAACAAAGTGTAACAAAGTGTATACACACACACACACACACACACACACAAAATATAATTTTATATATTTTATATATATATATATATATATATATATATATATATATATATATATATATATATATATATATATATATATATATATATATATATATATATATATACATATACATATACACACACACACACGCACACTCATTTTAACGGCACTAATTTTATTAATACGCGATTAACACAGCACAATTCAGTTTGACCCTTTTTATTAAAAATATTAATAAATAAATATAAGAGAGACGAAATTAAAACCTTCAGCACAACACACTTTTATTCACAATGTCCTTTCTTTACTAAGATATAAAAATAATTATTAAATATACTCCAGTTTAGTGATTTTTTTAATCTCTGAACATTTGTTTTACTGACGCACCAAGTCTCAAATCAATCACCAAAATCATTCATGATTCTTTTTCTTCTTTATTGATAGTTTGCATTCTTAAGTAGAGCATTACCTCCATCTACTGTGGTAATGGATCAGAGCCTGATATCCCTATGCCCCAGACTAAAAAAACAAAACGCAATTAAAACCGTCCATGTGGAAACACGGCAAAAGTACTGTTTGGTTTCCTGATGATTTTAAGTAGTTTAAAAACACCATATTAACATTTAAACATTTACAAGAGAATAATTTGTGGTCATGCTCTATGTTGAGTATGTTTTCACTAATAATAAACATACATTTGCATAAAACATCCATATTTGTCCATGGCCATGTTGATTAGACTATTAAAAACTTGAAAAGTATTCATTTAATGTACATTCAGAACAGATAAAAACACATGATAATATCATGTTCTATAAATAAGAAGAGCTGTGAGAAAAAGTTGCTCAGTTCACTGATAAACCATTTTCCGCCCAGTAACAGCTATAACGTGCACATCTACCACACACCTATTCCGCAGAAGCAGAAGCGTCAAACCTGAAAACACTCTGCTTACAGCCCCTCAAAACCACCTCATGCCGCTGGTAGTGCAGAGGTAAAATGGCAGTCTCTGCAGCTGTGGTGCTCCAGGACCAGAGTCTAACACCCATGGTTTGAAGGATATACTATTTATATCCCTGTCAGCTTACATAAGGCTAATGGCATTAAGGTTTCTTTAGCACAGTCAAATAAAACTGTGGGCCAGCATGACAAACGTGGTTGGAGAAATTCTAAAAATAAACACAGTAGCAGTATCTGGTGACTTGTCATCAGAAAAGAAAAAAAAAAAGCCACCAATTTTAATTCCGGCAGTAACAATGACAGGAAGAGACGATCAATATGATGGAAAACAACAACCAGGAAAACAGCCCCAGTAATGTTGTAACAGCGACACTGCACCTTCTACTTCCTCCCGAAAGAATGCTACAATACAAACCGAATCCACTCACGCAAACAGCAGCTGAAATGAAGCTTTGGAAGCATAAGTGATAGAGCTCTGCTCACTTGTGTACTTTGTGTGCATTATTGGTGTTGAGAACTAAGTTTGGAGACTGGCATCCGAAGTCTGTACTTACAAACAGTTTGAGGAACTTGAGGATCCTCTTGTGGGTAAGGATGTACAGCGTGTTCCCCGTCAGAGGATCGATTACTGGCAACCTGTGAATCTTGTGCTTTAGTAGAGTGGAAACTGCATCATACAGACTTGAAGAGATGGGGAGAAATAGAAGAGAGAAAATAAATACATCTATTCACATTTTCCTAAGGAAAAAATTTATTAAATAAAAATAAATAAATAAATAATACATACATAAATAATGTAATGTACGGTACCTGGCATTAGGTGATATGCTAACAAGAGGTTTAGAGGAGTCCTGTAGATAGACCTCTAATAAGGGACATAAAGATAAACACATATTAATCAATATTACATTAATTGTATATAACTTTTTATTTTATTTTTTAAACCAAAAGATTTTCTTACCTCTCCACGTCTCTATTTTATGTTCTTCCAATTCATATATCTGAACCTAAACCATAAATCACAGATAAATCATCAGTCATTTACAGTTAATCTGTAATGTTCAGATTTGCATTCAGTGCATTAATATGATCTTGATAATTTCTCTACAACACTCAATTTACGCTTAGTAACTCAAGGCACGATGTGAAACTCCATTTTGCTCATTATTGGAGATTATTTACCATTGGTGACTTGTAGTAGCGATGAAGTATGTTGATGAAGTCCGTTATGGTTAACATACCTATAAAAGATGTATTATTAAAATGCAGCACAAAGGAAAACACATACTATGGTTAAATGTACATACTGCATCTCCCACTTACCAACAAAGCACTGCTTCTTGCTGTCCCAGAGTGGAGCAGCTCTCACTCCATTGGAGACAAGAGCAAAGAAAGCCTTCTTCACCTGGTACAGGAATTGAAACAAATCATTTAGACAAGCAAACACAAGCCCCAGTCTCTCACGTCTCCCACTGTGCTACAAAAACATTTATACTCTTACCAATAACTTTCTCATAATACAGCTTTTCTAGACTGCAATTCTTTTTCTATCTTCACTTAAGGGTGATCTGTGTCCAAAGAGGTGAGCAAATCAAATGTAGATTTTCAATCAATAGATACACACACAAAATAAATCTTTTATATGTTTTACTGTAGAGGGAACCCACACTATTAAACACTATTATTGTGCAAGTGTTTTCTGTTTGTTGCAAAACTGAAAGCTGGAACAATGTCTGCCAAACCCTAATCCATGGTGGGACACCACTGACTGACCTGCAGAGAAGTGTCAAACACCACCAATTTGGAGCTTGTTGGCACCAGATCATAGCAGCGGTGGGACTTCATAAAGCGAGTGTATACATTGTGTTCAGGATCTAAATGAAATAAAAAAATAATAATAAATCAAGGTTTGTTAATCTTAGCATCAATCACAATGTAGTATAGAGTTTCTTACCATCTATGTGTGTCTCCTTTTTATACTCAAATTCATCAACAATAGCGGGAACCTGAAAAAAACGAAACCCAAGTCATAAATAATTAAATAACACAAACAAATCAACCTCTATTTGTTCAACACACACACGCGCGCACACACACACTCTAACTCCCTCTCTCTTGCAGACTACAGTGTGTAAATAAACCAAAAGCACTTTGTTGGATGGTCTTTTTTGCTCCAGTTCTTGACCTATTTCCTTTGTGAGGGAGTTATAAAACTGTATGCAAATCATTGCTCTTTTTGCCTTTATTTTATTACAAAAATTAAACAATACTAAACAAGCTGTCTTATTTTGAGTCGATTAACAACTTAAACCTAAATCCAGAAATGTGACGAATTTGAGATGATGTTTGGTCTGTATTATATGTGGCCTGCATTAATCAGCAATTGTGGTTTTTTTTTTTTTTGTTTTGTTTTTTTTTTCAAAACCAAAGGAAAGCACACTGGAAAGCAACGTCAGCAGCAATTGGATGCCCTGAGATGTATTTGTGCATAAAACATTAGTCATATTATTTCATTGCTGGCCAGATTTGCCCGTTATCTACATCACTTATCTTGACCTACTGTGCTCAAAGTGGTGAATGTATGAGATGGAAAGTTTTTTTTTTTTTTTTTTAAAACCACACAATAATAGTAAATGTTTTTATCAAATAATATCAAGGTTGCAAATGTTATTTTTCATCTCATAGTTGTGAGATTAACTGCAGTCACTGAAAATGAAAACACATCTAAAATGCAATAAAACAGGTCATTAAAACAAAACAATATGATCTGGTGTTTTTTAAAATCTGAATGAATGGAAAGTGTTGATGCTTTGAATACATTCATATGGTACATATCTGACCCACTGTTCTCACAAATACACCTGCACTGTGATCACGAGGGTTTTTGGAAATGATTATACACTAATTGGTAAAAGTTAGAAAGAAGGAATCAAGTTTTCTATCTTTCCTTCCCACACTCACACACACACTGAGCTAATTTGTGGATGAGGTGTGTGGAGCAGGAGGAAACTTAGACAAGTAGCTCTATGAGTCATGTGACTTGATGCCAATATGTATTGAGCACTAACCCAATGTCATTACAACTCTCTGAACTCATTATCTGTAGTAGAATTGGCCTCGTTTATTAATTTCCTTTTAGTTCGTATGTTTGTTTTTAAACAACAACAACAAAAAATCACTTAAACACACACAGCATTTCACAATCATGACCCACGAACTCCTCCACACGGAGGAAGACTTAGAGGAAGCACTAGTTCATGGCAGGAAGTTAAAACAGTACGTTGGAGTGGTTTATTGAGCAATCTATCATGTTACTGCAAATGACACAGAATGTTGGCGACATCCAGACACATCCTCCTCTTCCTCTTCCTCCTCCCTATGTGAAGTCCTCACCGGTAAACAAACAAAGATAATCAACTAAAGATTCGGTAAATGGGATCTCTTCAGGATTTGGTGTTAAGATGAGCTAAACTACATGGATGCATGGATACACATAGGATTTGTTTTTTGTTTCCAGACAAAATAGACAATGAAAATGCTCGAACTTCAAAACGTTTCATGTTACAGTGCGGCTGGAAACCATCAGTCAGTCAGGTGCCTGAAAACAGTAGCTAACCAGATTGTTTATTAGCAGAATCTGACAATATGCTTTTTTCTTTCTAGTCAGAAGCACATGATAATTGCTGTTGGTGTAACAACCCGTTTTCTAGTTTCTAAAACTATTCAGTGTACAGGCCAGGCGACTGTAATCTTTGCTAGCTAGCTACTTTTTCATTCAGGCTAACACACGGCTAGTTCCCCAACTGGATTAAACTCTTAAACGCAAAGAGAGAGGATTATATTTATTTGGGTTAGATAATAATGGAAAACGGTCTTCATGTTCATTTGCTCATCCTGACCAATACAAAAAGAGGCTACTTCAGAAGATACTCACACACTCCATGGTCCATACAGGGGCTGCTGTTTCTTCTAAACACACTCCTGCTACCGGACTCACCTCAGCTCAGCCCGGAGCTTCAACCGGAAATTACGTAATGGTTGCAGGTCAGTTAAAAATGCCGTCGTTCAGTTTCACCCCTAGCGAACATGTGTCTGTAAATAAATACCACATAATCATTTGCCATATCGTTATTATCTCGTTATGTTTAATAAATAGACAAACATATTAATTAGGGCTTTGTGTCGGCAAGAAACTAGCAATACAATACGTATCACGGTACAGGAGCTGCGATACGATATTTTGCGCTCCATTGCGATACTTTAAGCAGGGCGATTAATTGGGATTTTTTAGCAATAGGATATAATTTTGCTAAAGCTGATATTAAGAACATAGTTCCATATGCAAACTTTTTAACTAGAACACAGAGGGATCTGTGTCTGTATCACACCACAGTGGTATTACATTTACATTTACATTTGCGGCATTTAGCTTACAAAAGTGCTTTGAGTCTCTATCAATGAATAAATATACACTGGTACGCCAGATTACAACTTAAGATAATTCAGTCTACAACTCTGTTGAGGTTTTTTTTTTTTTTAAACAAAACCAACTTGGAAAGTGCTGTGCGTGGTGCAATGCGAGGTGTGATGAGGTCTCTGAGGTAAGATGGTGCTGGTCCATTTTTGGCCTTGTAGGCAAGCATCAGTGTTTTGAATCTGATACGGAAGCCAGTGGACACTCAAAGCACTTTTGTATGACGCTCTGGACAAGGGTGTCCTCTAAATGCCGGAAATGTCAAATATAAATGTAAATGAGCGCAGCAGTGGGGTGGTGTGAAAGAACTTCGCAGCTGTGTTTTTTGGATCGTTTGCAGTGGATGAATATTGTTCAGAGAAAGACCTGCCAGCAGAGAGATGCAGTAGACCAGTCTCAAAATGACAAAAGATTAAACAAGCACCTGGGCAGCCTGTGTGGACAGAAATAGTCGAATCCTTTGGATGTTGTAGAAAAGGAATTGAAAAGAACGAGCCACATGAGCAACATGTGAGGAGGACAGTTGCTTGTCCACTGTTACCCCAAGGTTACGAGCAGTGGCTGAGCAGAGAGTTTTGAAGAGTTATTCTGAGATCCTGAGCAGATGAATCATCTGGGATGACCAGCAGTTCGGTTTTGCTGGGGTTGAGTTTTAGCATCAAGTGTGAACACGATTAGTGTCATTGTATACAACATGTTAATTATTTTTTATCATATGCACATAGTCGTTCAAGACAACTAATACGAAGTGGGATTGATGATGATTATTGTATTATATTATTATTATTATTAGGCTAGTAGTTGAAGCATGATCTGAGCACTACATTTGAATGCTACAGTCCTTGGGAGTTAAGAAAATAAAGTTTAAGAAAGTATTATTTCTTCTATAACGGAAGAGAATGCAGTCAGACAAGGAAAGACAGGCATGCACTCTCTCAAATACAGTCCAAACTAACTTTAAGTTTGAACACTGTTCTTTAAACCACAAATTAATTCAATTCAATTACATCTGGTTAAAAGTGCTACAAACAGCACGTTGTTCCTGAGCTTTTGAATGTCATTTTAACATATTCCCACCTTAAAAGCAACTGCACATAAACAAAGCATTCATTTTTATTTGTATAGTGCTTTTTACAATATAGTCTCAAAGCAGCTTCATACAGATAATGTGGCAATAAAGAATAAGATTGTTCTTTTTAATCGTAAGTTTGTCCCTAATGAGCGAGCCTTTGGTGAATGTGGCGAGGAAAAACTCCCCGAGATGGCATAAGGAAGAAACCTTGAGAGAAACCGGACTCAAGAGGGAACTCATTCTCAACTGGGTGGAACAGAATTTCTATTTATTACTGCTAAACATTGTTGAGGTGTGTAGTGCTCAAATGCACGTAGCTGTAGTCCTGGATCATTGTAGCAGACATTAAGTAGAGTCCAATTTCACACCACATTAGAGGGGTGCACTTATGCTAGTACTTCCTGTCACTGTTTAAGTTCAGAAATAAGAAGACTACTATATATCTAGCAGCTGGGATATAAACTCAAAGCAAAACAACTGCCATGGATCTTGTACGAATTAAAAAATAAAATTTCTGTTGCATTTTTGAGATTTAGAAAAGTATCACCACAGATTATCACGATACTCATGTGTATCAATATTTTCATACACATCTAATATTTAGTCTTAAAAAAATAAAAAATTATTGTCCAAGTCAGAAAGTTGAACATTGTGTGGTTCCTATACTATACCAGCCTTTAGAGCTAGTGAGATCTTTCAAAATGACACGATGAATTTAAAGAAGAAAAATATTCAAAGTCTTGTTTTATTTCAGTAGATGTAAAATAGTTCCATATACTAGTTTTTCCTGTTAAAATCCACAGAATAGTATGAATCTGGACTGTCCTCAGAAACACAGGCCTGCTGAGGAGGAAGATCTGGGAGTGTAACTAAAGACAAGCTCAACAGAGTAACATCACTCCATATTCAACCTGTTCTGCCCAGTCGCTTTAATCCAGAACCAAAGCACAATTACTTTACTGTTGAACAAGTTGATTCAACTAGCAATAGCTTTAAATAGAGGTCCTGTTTTTTTTATTCTATTATAAAATATCAGAATGCATTTGAACCTGGGCAGAACTGGTCCTAGGCCAACACAGACTTTGAGAAATATAATCCTCCCATTTCATATAATTATGTTAACTACGGCAGTCCTTTAGTATCCCCTCACTGCTCTGGTTTGACTTTGGAGTACATTTGCAAGATTTCCAGTACAATAATATTTAATAGGCATTATTGGTGGGGGAAGTGGGTTATATGGTCTGGAAAAAAATGCACACAAAATAATAATAAAAAGCGCTCAAAAACAATGTAGACCTGTTGCGCTTACTAGATATCCAGTACTTTAAATGTATGTCCAGTTTGAACTGGAATAAATTCAGTAGAAAATGTAAAATGAGACACACAAAAATGATCTTGTAAAGAGAAGGAAACTCAGTGATACATTTCTCTGACTATCTTCTGGTTTAAATCCCTGTTAGATTAGAAGGGAAACACGGATGGCAGTTACTAATAATAAGTGTACCATAGTTCCAAATATGTCCCCGTTTCAAAAGGAACGTGACAGTATAATAATCCTGTGCACCCAAAATAAGCATTTCAATACTCTATGGAAGGGTTCTAAATCCAATTTATAGACCTGTGAGTCCTTAAAAAGTGGGAGGCTCTGCTTAGAAACCTCAGCCCTGAGGAATGAGGAGGATTTGGAAACTTTCCCAAATACTTAAAAGGCTAAAACAGACCTCCCCTCGATATTAACCTAGCACAGTTTCAACAGCTTACAAGGACCACCATTTTTTATTTAATTGGGAAGATTAACACAATGGAAACTTTAATACTACAAAAGAATTGCTGTTTTTTAATCCATTTCCAAAAGGTGTCATGTTCCAGTTCAGTGTAAACCTAGTGCTTCAAAAAAGATAAGTGCCAATAGATCAGTACAAATCAATACAAAGTCATTGTCCTGACAATTTCAATTTCTTCTATTTGCAAATCACACTAACTAGTGGATGGCTTTTTTTTTGTCACAGGTTTCAATGGACAACAGGTTATGGGAAAATTAAAGGTTTTAAATTTAGGTCTTCAAATTTCTAAGAAAGAAATTTGTGTCAGAGAATGTGTCAATTTTCTGGAGTGTATGGGAATTATTCAGCTGCAACTTCATTCTCTGCTTGCTGTCCTGTAGCATTTTCTGCATTCTTGGAAGCCTGTGGGTAAAAAAGAAGAAGAAAAGAACAGAATAAAAAGAAAGCAATTAAGAAGTCCTATTTCAAAGCTTTTGACTTGCCTCAAGTGGCATCACAAAGTTGTTACAGTGTATCGTGTCAGTCACTAACTAAAGGCCTCACCTTCTTTTTCTTCTTCTTCTGCGCTTTACGACTTGCGGAGCTCTGTATCAGGGACTGGTAGAGAAATGAGAGAAACAAAATGTTTGTAATAGCAACTCTCAATTCTAGAACTGAAAAAAATTCAACCCGGTGGTACACGAGTTGTTTGAACAGCTATCTGTTAATGTTGAATACCTTCAGCTCGGGATCCTGAACATCATGCTCAGATTTGTAGAGCTCAGGGTCAAATGGTCCACTGGTGATTCTTAGAGGACCGTTTGCCATCAGCAATACTGTGAACTTAAACTGAGCCACAAACTCTCCTAGAGAAAGAAGAATCAGATTTAATTTAATTTTATGGCAGAACAAACCTGTCCTCAAAGTGAAATTTGTTCGGCGTCGGAAAAAAATCTAAACGGCGGAGAGTCGCCGCCCGCAGCGAGTTTACATGATGCACACTGGAATGCATTTTTTATTATTAAAAATAATAATAATAATTACTTAATACAAAATATTGTATACAGTATTTCAATTAATTTGATTTGTTTTAGTATATTTAATTGTTTGATAGTATTTATAGCTCTCATCATTAGGAGATATGCGCAGTCAATAATGAACATGGTCATGCTACGAACGGTCGTTCGGAACGTAACTCGTCCTGAAGGTGGGAAGCGTCTGTATGTAAAATGTGAGTGAATCACAGATTTTTACCCTCTTTTTCACTGAGTACACTGAAGGGCTGCAGCAGCTCATGTTTGGCACATTCAACTACTCCCAAGCGGGCCTTTCCCTCATCTTCAAATGCCCTGCAGGAAGAAAACATACTCATGATCTCTGCAACTACCTTTATAATGCCTAATACTTTTACTAATACATACACGGTACAAGTTATACATGTGTAAATGATACATATATTTATATGAATTATATTAAATTGTATCATTACTTTTGTAGTGTAACTGAAATTAAGAACAGAACAGAGTAATAAATGAACATAGCTTATACCATCACTAGCCACTTTAATAGGAACACCTGCACATTCATGCAGTTATCTAATCAACCAATGATATGGCAGCAGTACAAAGTCATCACTTTATTGTTTACATCAAGTAGTAGGTTGCAGGAACATAATCTCACTCATTCTGACCTTTACATGTTGATACCAGACTGGCTTTTTTGAGCATTTTATGCTCAACAAATACTGTTCTGGGTATTTCATACAAAGAGTTTAGATTATACAACAAAATAAATGAAGTGATTGCCAGTTCTGCAGGCAGAACCATGTTTTAACGAGAGACGTCAGAGGAGATTGGTTCAAGCTGATGCAGTAATTCGCATACACTCTTTTCAACTGTGGCAAGCAGAAAAGCATCTCAGAAAGCACAACTCACCTTGGGGCAGAGAAGTTACAACGCAAGAAAACCACATCAGCCTTAACTCCTCTAAGCCAAAATAAGGAACTTATAGACTACTGAAACTGGACAGATTTTACCCTTTGTCTGCTTTTGGTGAGGCCCAATATAGACTGCTGTGCATAAAGATCTCAGCAGTTTCTGTAATACACAAACCTACCAATCTGATACCAAACATGATCAGTGAGTTTGATCGGTCTAATCATATTGCATCCCCCCACACCCCCATTTTGGACGTGAGCATTAACTGAAGCACCTGAACTGCTTCTGCATAATTTTCTTCACAGGATTTAATAATATCTAAAATGTAAAGGTGTTCCTAGTGGATGGAAATTATTTATTCACTACCATTTTTTTGGTAAACAAATTAATTGTAATCAGTATTTGTCTAGGTGGCCGAGCAGTATTTGCTACCTGAGAGTGAAGGGCATGGCGTCAAAGCGTCTTTCTACCTCGCTGAAGAACATTCTTGAGGTCTTCATTTTCAGCCCATATTGCTTACTGGGGTCTCGCTTGTAGATGGTGGTCCTCTGTCCTCCGTCTCTTGTCTAAAAGAGAAAATGAGATTAATACAGTAGGTGGTTTCTAACTATAACTGTCAGAATTCTTTAGAGGAAAAACCCCACAGTGTGATTTAGCTCATGATCTAAATATCACATCTGTTAAAGACACATCAGCAGATAGGATGTGAAACACGTTATCAAGCTCTGAGGTTCTGAAGACAAGGCACAAGCAGATGCTAACAGCAGGACCAGCATTAGGTTAACAGTAAGTAGGTTTAGCAGGTTTCCTTATCAATCTCTACATGACATTTATTGCTATTAGTGCATCATGTAATCAGTCACACCAAAGACATTATTACCTTTCCTTCTCCAGTACTGATCAGTACATCTACAGCATACACCTCATGGACCTCAAACTCCACTTTCTCATGGTCCTTCCTTTAAGGAAACACAAAACAAACACATTCATATTTCACTTCATAAATAAAAAACATTAACAATGTTTGGGACCCATCATATTTAAAGCCAGCCAGAATACGAAGGTGTGTATCCTACTTTTGCTGGTCTGAGGGGTTTTGAATGATCGTCTTCTCCCCATCGATAATGTGTTGCTTTAACTGGTGGGACAGCATACCTACAAAGAGGCAGCGGAGAACACCAAGAATCACATCAGGCAACATAACCTTTCCAGATCACTGCTGAGATTTCTATCCTCAAATAAGCATTACATAAGCAAGCTGTTTGTTATATTTAGATGCAGGTCTGAACGTGGTTGGGAATCCAGTCTTGCTGGCAAACTAAGAGCCTGTCAAATAGGAGATCCGAATTTCACAGATGCTCACCTTCAATTGGATTGCATTTGAAAGAGTGGGCGATCTTGTTCCACGCCTCAGTCACCTGCGTGTTCTTTGAGGAGGTGTTGGAGAGAGAACAGAGACAAACAGGAAGAGAGACATGAATACAATTCCATCCTCTGTATACAGCCCAGACTTATATCCAACCTTGTTCCTTATTTGCATATTTCCACCAGTGGTCTTTATCCATTTAATTAGACTTTTTCAGCACTGATTGTCTGCAGTATATGGAGAACTGGCTGGTCCGACTGGCCTATAAATCACTTGCACTTACTTGGTTGCCAGGTTTTACAAGACGCAGTGCTGCTTCTGCACACAAGTAGGCCGCTTTAATGACATCGGCTTTCCTGCCTGTCACAAGTGCCTCCTGGAACAAGCAGTGAGAAAAAAATGACATCACACATGGAGGACATTAATAAGAACAAGTACAATAATAATATATACATTTTATACACACCTTACTGGCCCCAACAACAAAGCTGTGTGCCACATTGGAGATAAATCCATCCACATGTACTCCCAGGTCACTGCACAAGAAGAAGGTGGGTAAAGACAGCATGCAAAACCCAGGTTACCCAAACCACCAATAATCAGTTTTCTGACAATCAATAGATTAAAGTACTCCCTTTAAACAAAACAAATGGCTTCATGTTATCAGAGCTGTGTTATTCAAACTGTGCTGCAGGAGAACTGCTGGAAGGAAAAGTTTGTAAGATGATTTTTCTAAATCTATTTCTCAAAATACACATTTGTACTCAAAGTACACATTTGTTTCACTTATTGATCTCTTTCAATATATTAATAATTATATATGCTCATGTAATGGGGCTGTACAGAAATACAGCAGATATCACATGGGTTGTGGGTGTTCTCCTTACCACACATTCAAATACCACTGTGTTAACATTATGATCATGGATAAGCATATAGGAACTCAAATGATTTCAAACACAACCACAAAGACTTCATCTGACACATAATTCCTACACAACTGTTGCACAGTTTATACAGATGACAGGAAAGGTGAAAAACAGCAAGGGATCAGCAAGAAAGACAAGACAAAATTACATCATCACTGAGAAAAACAGTGGGGGGGGAACCACACACAAGACAAAATAATGCAGGGGAGGGAGAAAAGGCAGGGAAGAAAGACGACTAGACACAGGCTTGCAACTTGTCTGAAGGTGATGTTGCCTACATTTTGACCAAGTCTCCGTCTTTAAGCGTGTAGTCAGGGTCGCTCTTCAAGGGAGAGAAGTGGCATACACAGTTATTGACTGACACGCTGGTTGGAAACGCAATGCCTGCAAGAAAACAATCACCAGTCCTCAATACAAAGTCCTCTGGCATTTTGCAAAATGTAGCAAATGAAGCTTGCAAAGACAAATCAGTTCCTAAAATGATTAGTAGCATCGGAGCATCCCTAATAACCACCTGTCGAACATTTCGGGGGTGGATAAATCAGTAGCCCAGATACCAGAGATAATCTACTAGTTTAATTAGCATGTACACATGACTGAATGTAAAAAATAAATAAATAAAAAGGAACATGTAGGTGAAAGGCAACACAACAACTCATAACCAAAACGGTTGCTATTAACGTTTTGTTGCGAACAGGGTGACAAATTAGAAACTTTTAGTCTCAGTGTTTTTTCCTCTTATGTGGTAATAATGCACTTAACTAGCAAACAAGCTTGTGACAGCTTAATAAATCATGGTGGCTACCACATTTCACTTGTCCAGAGGGCTAGCTAATAAACGTACGAGTTGTCCACCCCTGCGAATATGCACGAAATGCTAAATGAAAACACGCCAAAAAGGTCGGTTCTACCCACCGTCCTATTCACTCCAGGAATCACACACAAGCAATAAGACGTTCACTTTTTCCCACTTACCTTTCTTTATGTCCTTCTCCTTCTTGAAGACCTTCCCGGTCTCTGCCATAATGTACGCATCTCCTTTCTCACACAAACTGAGGACGGACACACCGGACTTGGCCGCATCGATGACTACACGTAGTGCCTCTATAGAAGTGCAACAGAAAAAGAGAGAGAGAGAAAAAAACGACAACTAATGAAAATACATGGAAATATAGAAAAGAGGTAATTAAGCTAATAGAGACATGACACTGATGATACTGAGATGTAGTGCACCAAAACAACCATCTGCCAGATGATGTTAGGAAACTACGTTGTGTGTAACGTTATAACATTTGATGATGTAATGCTTTTGAAAGGGACCGCTGCGCTGTGGTGATTGCAGTACACACTGCAGTGTAATGCTGAAGAGACCGTGCTTCCGGGGTCCCACTGATGCACCTGCTGCTTTCTACAACCCCTTACAATGTCTATCAGCTCTTTGATACTCACTAAGTTGAACTTGTTTAAATCTTATTTTAATAGTTAAATCACTACTTTACATTTACAAATGTGGCCTTTGGCAGACGCCCTTATCCAAAGCGACTAACAAATGAGCTTGAGGGGTAAGAACTTTGCTCAAGGACCCAGCAGTAGTAGCTTGGTGGTGTTGGGATTTAAACTCATGACCTTCCGATACAAGGTCCAATGCCTGATACAAGGTACAATGTATTGTCCCACTAGTAATCAACTATTAAAAATATTATATCATCATATTAGTTCTTCTGCAGATCTGTACTTGTAGCCCGGGGAACGATCGACCAGCCAATCACAGCGCGAGGGGCGGGACTTTTCTGAATATGAGTACAGGAATGAAAGCGCGTGCCTTCTAGTTAGCTGGAACGTTAGCATTAGAGTACACAGAGTAATGGTGTTAAATGTCCACAATGGCAGAACAGATAAATATGGAGAACCTCATGATGTAAGATCAATAAACGAATGTTCAGCAGAAGTCCATAAGGCGACCATCCCAAACGCCTACTCTACAGTGCAGGTCATATGCAGTACATGGGTCATTTACGCTGACTCTAAATTAGCTTGCTAGCTCTTAGTGACTGGTGTTAATGGAGATCTGGGAATTCATCAGAGATCAAAACGAACAAGCACGTGAAATACTAATAAAATACACCCCACTGGTCATGTTTCGCTACGGATCAGCCCTGAGTTCCAGTGAGGCTGAGCTGCGTGTTCGTGCTGGCCACATGGCGCATGGAGCGGCTCTTCACACAGGCCGTCACGTTCTCCAGCAGCAGGTCACACACTGTCCATGAACCTCATCACCAGTCTCCACGAAACAACTTACGGTTAGCAATGTCACCGCCCATCTTATACTTGGTCACAACCAAGTCCTCGGCAATGGTCTGCTCTTGCTGTTCGTCGTCGGACATCTTTGTAGCGTATCTCTCGCCGAATCCCGATCCGATCAGTGGAGCAGCAAGATCATCCAGAGCACCGAGCCGCTCACCGCCACCGCGCTTCGTTCTCTTAGCCCCGCCCAGACCACGCCCACTACACGCATACGTCACCCAACGGCACAGAACAACCAACCGCCAAAATACAGGCTGAACACCAGTCTGAGTAAAACGTCAAAAAAATGTCAGTTTATTGACTATAAGAAAGTTTATTATATATATATATATATATATATATATATATATATATATATATATATATATATATATATATATATATATGTAAAATTTGATTTTATAGGTTTTGATATTAATCATTTACAGTGGCAGGCCGTCAGGGCCAGCAAGGCCTTCTCTGCTCTCTTCAACACTTCCCAATAGTCTACTCTTTTCATTCCCTAGGGTTTCTCTCTGTGGCGCTGCTGTAATCCTCACGTTTCTTCTTTTAGCTGGGGGTCACCACAGAGGATCATTCCACTCTGTACTCTCCATCTGCCTCTTTCAAACCAACCACCTACATGTCTTTCCTCACCATTTCCATAAACCTCCTCCTTGGCCTTCCTCTTTTCTAGTGCCTGCCGTCTCCATCCTCAGCATTATTATTTTACAGATATAACCCATATCATTCCTCTGCACATGACCAAACCACCTCAATCGTCCCTCTCTCACCATTCTAGTACATGTACATTCAAGTACATGACAGTAAAACTGTTGCTTTAACCAACAATCTTTAACAATCAGATTTCGGATCTGTAGATAAGAAGAAATCGATTTGGTCACAGATATACTTACAAGTCCATTTTCAAGACAGACTTCACCCAAAAAAAATTTAAATATATGTAAAGTTTTTCCAAGAGCCATTTATACTTTTGTGTTTTCTTTCCTGTAGAATGTGCACAAACTCACACAATTTGCTTTAATTTCAAATCTCCAGGAAAACCATAATTTTTTCCATGATCAAATTACTTTTAAAGTACTACAGAAATGCATGAAAACCCCAGGGGGTCATGAGATTAATATCAATGATTGCTAAAGATGATGTATGCAGGTAGTGCAGCTGTGGCTGCACTGAAAGGAGACTTGTTGAATTGTGTTATTTGGCCTGTCTTTAATGCAGCACTCTTTTCTACGGCTTTTCCCTATACTATTGATGGTTTCTTTATCCATGGTGCCATAATGATGGTATTAAGATGTGGACTGATCCAGGAAGGACACCACTAAAGGCCTAGGTATGAAATGCACAGCCTGCCACATGTTACATCAATTACATATAGCATTAATATTATATGACAGAGGGTTGTAGACTAGTACAACTTATAACAATATAACATTTATTTCATATATGAAGTACAGATTTCTGACACACTGTATGTATAAAATGACACCACAAATCATCAGGTAAAAATAATTAAAAAAAAAATCTTCACAGAAATAAATTCTTGTGAAACATAAAACAATACATGACAGTTTCCTTGAAAATATGATCAAATGTTCCTTTCATGTGATATAAAACTTTCCAACACAAAAAGCCCCAAAGAAAAATACACAGTTGTGTCTGTGTTCTTTAAGTGCTTGAAGCAATGTTGTTGATACTGCTATTTCAAATGGCTACATAGTGGTACAACTACAATATACATTGGTATACATTCTGTACAAAATAAGAATTCAAAAGCATTCATCTCTGACTCACTGTTAATATGGTCATGTGATTCAATGCAAGCTGCCATGATGAATGTGAAGACTGAATAAACACCTGTAACAGACATACTGAATTGTTAAAAAACAAAAAACAAAAAAAACTATCTACATAGAATCAATACCTGCATCCATCAGTGGAAGGTAAAAAATAAAGCCTGATCTGCATCCTGAGGTCTGGTGGCTGTTCAGTATTGACTGAGGTTTATACGTTTGTATGTAATGATCGATGTACTGTTTGTAAAAGTTGGCTAATGTAATTCTTTCTACATTTTAGCAAAAAAGTTTTTTTTTAATAAATCCAAATTTTACGTACTGTATGTGTGATAGTAATTTCAGAGGTTTTCGCTGGTTAAACATACAATCATTCTTTATCGCCAAGTCTAATTTGGTCAAGAAAACAGAAAGAAAACAATACGTGCTTTACTGATTGCTACTTTGGTTATACTTTGTTGCTGATAGCATTTTATACTCTTTATACTCAGTTCCATCTCACTACTGTATTTAGAAGTTCATGATTGCTCTCCCATTCTAAGTATGCACTGCATTTGCTTTGGAAAACAATCGGCTATTCCAGTAGTCAGGATTGTCGAAACATCTGTCTGCCCCATCCTTGCCCTTTTTCCTCCCTGTATGTACTTTAACATATTGCCCATCTCCGTGCTGGGGCTGTCCCTGGGCCTCCTCTCCTTCTCCTGCTTCGTGGAGATTCTCGTATTCAGCCCCTGAGTGTACCCCTGCAACCTGAGAGTCCATTTCTTCATATTCATACACCTCTGCCTCCCCCTCCATCAAGCCTTGAACCAGGAGTGAGCGCCTCAACCGTGGTTGGCAGTTTGTATACTGATACTCATCATCTTCACACTCTTCTTTCTCAAGAGATTTCTTGGAAGAAATATGGCTTCCTTGTCTTAGGATGTCCATTCTGTGGTTAATATTTGGTGCAGTGACTCCCGGGCCACTACGAATGTCCATGTATTCATACTGAAGGTCCTGGTCCAGGTCTGCCTCTGCATACTCTGCTTCGCTAAATGGAAGGTCAGCATTGCTATGACTTCTTTCATCCAAGGAGGACTGAGAGAGACCTCCACTGCTTTCGGTGCCTTCCATGGATAACCTACTATTGTTACCTGGAGGTTTGTGTATGCTGAAATTGCGATTTGTGAGCTGACAGCAGTTTTGGCTCCAGCCTTTCAGGTGTCTAAGGGGGAGGTTTTGATTGTTCATGTACTCATATTCTTCCTCTCCACTGTCATGCTCCTCTAATAGTTCACGGGAATGACCAGAAGATATCCTTCCATTAGAGAGTGTCACACGAGAAGGTATCGAACACATCGTTTCTAAACAGAAAAGGGTGAAAGCTGCTGTTAGACAATATTATTATGACTGTATGCCTGTGGTTAATAAATAATTCAAATGAACAGTGAGACACAATAAGACAAATGCAACAGTAAGGTTATTCTCACAAACCTCTGTCTGAATTGTCACTTAGTCCTGGCAATACGTATCCATTCTGGTCCTCCTCTCCCTCGTTACATGGAGATGGTGTGTCAGGAATGGGTGTGTCCGGAGGGCCCGATAGGCTGTCCGAAATATAGGCACTGTCCTCTCGACGCTGCACGCCTCTTAGGTTGCCAGCTAGCAGTGCGTCTTCATTCATCTCCAGCTCTACCAGGGTGCCATGCCCCTCAGAACCTTCAGAAATAGTGCGTGCTGAGTTGAGGCGTGAACGCGATGGCCATACGGTCTACAGCAAAACAAGGAGCATTGTGTGTCATATAACATGACATCAGAGTGCCAAGAAAGCATTCATTCACAGTAGGCAGTGTACCACATTCAGACATACCGGCATAGAGCCTTCTACACTGGGGGTCATTGGCAGGTAACCAGCAGCGGTAAAGCTAGCCTGTGAAAAATATTAAAATATATATTAATAATATTATGAATAAGCATAGTCAAAAAGATTCAGTTTACACGAATTAATTTTTATTGGACGCTCACTTTAGAATATGATTTTTATAAAAATTTTTTGGGGTTTCTTATGAGTTTCTTACCCTGTTGGTATCCACACGCAATCTAGAGAGGCTTCTTGATGGTGTGAGGTACACAGGAGGCGTGGTCATGCCGTCGTCCAGTGCCTCATCCTCTTGGCCCTCCAGCCCCACACCTAGAATGTCCACTTGAGTGCCACGATGATATGGCTCATCAGAGACAGGGTCAGGAGCAGTGCACTCTCCCTAACAAAATAGAATGTACAGTGTCATATGCCTGCTATCATCGCTATAGTTGTGTAAACAGTTAAATATTTATAGTTTGATATAATTTGTTTTAAAGTGTTCTGTCAGATTATTTGGATGCCTTACTTTAATGACAAGGTATCGAGGTGGGTCTCGGGCCATACGGCTGAACTCACTGGCCAACTCTTTGAAACTCGGTCGAACATTCTCGTCAATCATCCAGCCTGCCGGGAGAGTCAAATATGTTCAGTTTTACAGTAATGTTTCATTATAAAATCAGCAATACAGTCAAAAACTAAAGCAAGTAATACCATGATTCTGTTATTAAAGCTATGAAAAATAAATCAAAACAGCTTTATTGTGTTTTTCTACACAAGAAACCACTTGTAGTGCTTTTTCATTAAAACAAACACATCAGCAGTGTTTGGAGTTTATCAATACCACATTACCACACTTACCACATCCAATCACTACAGTATTTAAAATATATAGGCATTAATATTTAAATAATAATAATAAGTATTATTATTATAATTATTATTAATTAATTATTATTATATATTATTGTTTTCATTAAAAGTGTATTTAATTCACTGGAGTTTTATTAAAAATCACTGTGACTGCATTTATAGTTATACTGTACATGCATTTCAACACAACCACTCCTGAAAATGCAGACACAATACAGTTAAACCATCTAAAATACTGATTGTACTAACTGTTAAATTGTGTGTTTGGGGTTGTTCATTACGCACTGTTTTCTAGAAAACGTTTTATATGTTCACATAATATTCCTTTTTAAAAACTTTAGTTAATAATGTTGCATTCTATGTTTTATAATGTCATAGGTGAAGAGATTGAGGGGACTTACATTTGACCATAACCATATAAACCTCAATCGTGCAGATCTGAGGTTGAGACAGACGCTCTCCCTTCTGCAACAGGTCTGGAACTTCCTGTGGTTTCATTGCAGCATAAGGCTCTGCCCCATATGACATCATCTCCCAGACAGTTACACCTACACAAGGGGGATGATGACAATAAATGTCTCATTAAACACTCATAAGACTTGTTTTTTTTTAATGTCTCTCTTGTACTCATACACAGACACACACACACACACACACACACACACACACACACACACACACACACACACTCACCATAGCTCCACACATCACTCTGGTGTGAATATCTGCGGAACAAAATACTCTCAAGGGCCATCCATTTGATTGGTGTCTGGTTCACCTTCACCTCGTAGAAACATTTCTTGTTGTCAGGGTAAAACAGGTCAGCAATTCCATAGTCGGCAATTTGGACCATAAAATCACTCTTGAGAAGGATGTTCCGGGCAGCTAGGTTCCGATGGACAATCCTCTGCTCCTCAAGATAATACATACCCTGAGATAGAGTAAAAGCAGATATGAGACAATGAGGTCCAAAGGAAAAGAGGAGAAAGAATAGTACATAGACTATATTTCTGCCTATGGGGAGATTTTTCTGTAATATTTATTTCGATATCTAATGTCAGAAGATTTTTAATGCTTTGTGTTTTCAGCTACAAAAGAATCTTTAGGACAGAGCAATTTTTCTGTGCTCTCTATAACATGACAATGTCTCAGAGGAATAAACCATCAAGTTAAAAAACAGTACATGTAAAAATAATTAATCATTAAAATAGTGTATTACATACATTAAATAATACACATACAAAAATGCAAACACGCAGACTGCTCACCTTGGCGATCTGCACACACCAGTTGAGCAGCCTCTGTGGGTTGAGATTGTCCTTACGTTGCCTGATATGTTCCAGTAAGGAACCCTGTGGCATGTACTGAGTGACCAGCTCCAAACAGGAGCCTGGACAGATGCCTAAGAGACGCACAATGTATGGGTGGTCCAAACTGCCCATCACCAGCATGTGCTATGAGACAAAAGAAATTACTGGTTGACTGGCTGATTTTTAAGACAATGAAGAGTCCATATTTGTCTGTTGCTTAGCAATTATTTCAGGATACATCAAGTTCCTGTAAAAGAATTGAAAATTCAGTGCCATTTCTTTTGGTTTTTGTTATACACTGAAGAAACTTGGATTTGAGCTCAAAATAGATTGGAATTTCAGCATAAGTTGCTTGACATTGTTATGCAGAGGTGTTAAACCACTAGGAACATTGCACCTTTGGTGGCAGACCACCTAATTCTTTGGTGAGCAAAAAGATTTGGAACAGATAGTTAATGTTAATAACAGTTAATATTTGATTACACATAACTACTGACTGAGTCAGTTTAAAACCTTCTACAAATTCAACATTTTTAAATGTTGACTTTGGCTATTCCCAATGATTGTGCAATGGCTCAGATCAATGTAACAAGAAATGCAGTCTTTCACAGGTGAAACCCAGCGCTCAACCCAAAATTAGACATTCAAAGCTATTACCTGTTTAATAAAGAAGCACCTGTCAGTCACAAAATCCAATATTTTGTATCACTTAAAAAAAATATTGGTTCAGACAGAAACACTGTTCTGTTGTATAACATAATAATAATCTATCCTCATATTCGTGTTTTGAATAAATGTCTGTGTGTAGCAAAAACAATAGAATTGGACTTGCTCACTCACCAAAACTTTGGAAGGGTATTGAATGTGTGAGTATGTGTGTGTATGTATCAGTAAGTGAGTGTCTTACATCAGTAACTTCCTGGAAAGTCTGTCGACCTGTGCGATCCTGAATAGTCTTTATGGCCACAGGAATCTTTACTGTGTCTCCTTCCGGAATCCACACACCCTGAAGATAAGAGACATATTTGTGAATTATTTTTGAAAGAGCTGTTTGATATTAGCGTTTTAAGATAGAATTATATTAGATTTATTTATTTAGGGGTAAATACCTTGTGGACACTACCAAACACTCCTGTACCCAAGGGTTTAAGCTTTCGTAGTTCAGACGGTTTCAAAATGCGAGTGTAGACTTTTGTCCCTTTCTCCCCAGGATCCAATGGCTCAAAACTCTGCAAAAATACAAAGGAATAAACACATATATATATATATATATATATATATATATATATATATATATATATATATATATATATATATATATATATATATATATATATTCTTTCGGGTGCTCCCATTAGGGGTGGCTACAGCGGCTCATCTGTCTCCATACTATCTGTATGTCTTCCTTCACTACATCCACAAACCTCTTGGCCTTCCTTTTTTCCGCATTCTTCTACCGATATTATATACATAGCAACAATTAAAATTCTCTATATCTTTAGAAAGTTCTTTGCCACGAGTTGCCATTTTGAACATCCAGTGTTTAGAATGAGAGAATTGTAATCAAAGCACCAAATTTTAACTGCTTTAATACAAGATACACAAAGTTTTATAGTTGTATAATTTGTATTACAGCTGTTATGATTTAGGGTGTACTCACTTTAGTTGTTAGCTATTTAGACAATAATGGTTTTATGTTGAGTTATTTTCAGAGAACAGTAAATCTGTACTGCTATAGAACATACGTGTGTGTATATATATATATATATATATATATATATATATATATATATATATATATATAGACATAAGCATGTCATTGAAGGAGGTAAAAACAGCAAAGGTGTAATTCTTATAGCTTGCTGAAACTTGTAGAAACTAAAATATATATAAAAATATATTAAAAATATCTATATATATATATATATATATATATATATATATATATATATATATATATTATATACTGTATATAATTTTTTATTTATTTATTTATTTTTATTTTAGTTTCTACAAGTTTCAGCAAGCTATAAGAATTACACCTTTGCTGTTTTTACCTCCCTTCAATTACATGCTTATGTTTTTAAGTCAAGCAACACATACAAACCTCTTCACTTTCAAGATATCGCCTCATAGCGCGTTTGCGTCGGATGGCCAGACTGCGGCGATAGAGAGCAGCCATCACAAACACAAATAATACCAAAAGCACACAGGCTATAGCACCCAACACAATGGCAGTCACTGGAACCCTGTATACACACACACACACACACACACACACACGTCAGTTAAAGACTATTAATCTGAACTAAAAGTGCAATACAAAAACAGAATGTAATAGTGCTTTTGACCAGCAGAAAAAAACACATACCCAGATGATGCTCTTTTGGGTGACCCCATACAGTCTCTCAAACTTGGTCCTGTGCACCTGAAACCCATAGTCATAAGAATTAATCCACTGTATTAAAGTAAAGCTTTTAAATCTTTACTTGTTTTAATTATGACAGTATATGGCAGCAGGTCTGGCAGCAATTAGGGGTGGAGTTGATAAACAATGCAGCATGAATTACAGGTAGCACCTACATGCTGTCTTTGAATGAATCATACCTTATGGCAAGCACAAACAACTCTTTCATGACATTCTTTTTGCTGACAAGATAAGATGTTTCATAATCTTTACCCTATAATGGATGTAATTTTAAGGTGTCCGTTTTTTCTGTATTAAAGGAAGTGTGTCTAGTTTTTTCAACCTAATAGCCCTGAAGAACTGCAAAAATTGCTGAAAACCTTTTTAAACACTATTATTTATATAATGTTACATTTAGGAGATACGTTGTAGGGTCAGTGAGTATATATAAAACACATTTCCATCGAATACCTTATTTATGTCCATGGATTTTTCTTGGTTTAGTAAAACATGATAATTAAAAGTACTGAATTTATATTAATGAGCAAAAACAGCGCTGAGAAATGACATGATAAGAAGCCTGAGCAAAGCACAAAAACATGTATCTGTGTTCGATGTTTTTCACACACTATAAATGATCTCAGAGTATAATTCACACTATGACCTCACCCATGGGTGCAGTTGGCATGACAGGGCTGGCATTTGCTTTGAGTGTCGTGGAATTTATAAACAACAACCCGTTTTTCTCCCATAACACCCTGTGGGCATGAAGAGACACAGTGGGGCCCATCTTGCAGATTGGCACACATCAAACACTGATCTGCCCCCTAGAGTACAACAGACACAGAGAAAGAGAGTGAGAGAGAAAAAGAGAGAGAGAGGGGGGAGGGGGGGAATGACTTACCAAGAAGTAATATATCAGTATGTTGATTTTAAATGATAACTTTGCATTTGCATTTATACTCAGCAATGTGTGAATGTTCTTCCAATGTAATGTGAATGGCAGAAAAGTGAGAAATGCAAGAAAAAGTGACTGTCAAAATAAGCAGCAATAGTACCGGTCCTCTACAGGTGTGTCTGTTCTCCTGCACTGCACACTCAGAGTGGCATGGCATACACTCATCATTTGGCCCAGCAAACTCCCTTTTGTTCCTGTCATGAAAAATGCATATGTATATATTGCATTAAATTAAATTAAATTAAATAAAATGAATTGCATTAAACTACACATATATTTTCAAAACTAAGCTAGAATAAACACACATGAACTAGAAGGACTCACCCTTCTAAAAAGTTGCAGTTCGGTACACAGGTTCCTCCCCTGCTGTAGTTCTTACAAGAGAGACACTGATCCGGCCCAGGACCCCAACAGCCATTGGAGGAACACAGTGGGTCACACACATGACCCTCACTGACTGTTTATCAGGAACACACACATACACAATGCACACTGTCACTGTCTAATAAATTTGCACACTTTCCACATCTTTTCCACATTTTCCACAGCCTGCTATACATCATTGTATGTGAGTAGCTGTTTCAGATTATATAATAGACATTATTATAGTACAGTATATTTGTGGAATTTCTTCTAATCTAAATAACATGTTCAGGATTATTAATTTGCAATTTGTATCCTTGTGAAAATTGCAAATTAAAACAAGCTCTAATGGAATACTGTTTATGCGTTGTCTAGCCTTAGATCTGTTGAAGAGTATATATATGCACACACTTACTACACTTATCTTGAGACTGGTTATCTCTGATATCAAGGGTTTTCTGCTGACGCTGGGCACGTAGGCCAAACAAGCCTGTCCAGTTGACAGTTTCTTGGTAGCACAGATTGGAGTTGTCTGCAATGTAGATGCCACCATCGTTGATCCTCTTCAGAGAGCGCAAACCCAACGATTTTAGTGTTTTGATTTGCATCACCAGCAGAGAGTAGCCCCTAGTGTCAAAGACAAAAGTGATTTTTTCAGGACGGTGCATTTTTTTCTATATTAGGCTTCATGATTTAAAAGACCCCATGGTTATCCACCACCCCAAGATTTTGCACCACCACCAAAAAGCAATCATGACCACAGTATAAGCACATCAGTGAGACATACAAAATAGATAATAAGTATGAAATTGCACCACCACTTTCAAAAGGATTGCATTTAAAAGCAGAGATGGCAAAAGTACACACATATTTCACTCAAGTAGAAGTACAGAAACTCATGTTTTTTCACTGTATAAAAAATCTGGTAAAAGTTAAAGTACTGACTATACTTTTTCACTCAAGTTAAAGTAAAGAAGTTTGAATTCTGACATGTACTTAAGTAAAAATGAGCTATTACTCCTATCTGTTTTAGTGTCATGCCAGAAACTAGACCTCACATCATATTAAAATATTAATACAAAATAACCTAAAATGTTGTTTTCTAATGAATGTGTCCAGGCTGAACAACCACCATATAGAACACAATCGGAGCAAAGTTTATTATGATCAGGTAATCAGGAATGTCTGTTTTCAGTCATGTTTACATCACTGACTCCCTCGGTCTCATCCACGTTAACCATATTTCTTGTTGACTTCTCTCTTGCTTGTTTTTTTTTCTTCATAAACTAGCCTACATCTGTGGTGTGCATGAGCCAGGGAATGATACATCAGTGGTAGATTGAAAAAGCTGCGCAATGACAAGAAATAGGTTGATGGGCTGACAATGGTGCACGTGACCAAATAGATGAAAACTAAAACAGCGAGCCTAGTTTGAAAATGTAAGGAGTAGAAAATACAGATATTTGTGTAAAATTGTAATCAGTGAAAGCAAAAAGGTGTCTAAAACAAATTGTGACGTAAAGTACTGATACCAGAAAAATCTACTTAAATGAAGTAACAAAGTGTTTGTACATCATTAATTCCCATCTTTGTTTAAAAGTAAATAGTATTTGTAATGAAGTATGTGAAATGTTCATATTCAGTGAAAGCAATGAAATAACCAGATGAAAACCATGCACTATATGCGAAATGAGAACCAGACAGTGACAAAGAGAATATGATCCAGTCATTTGATCACCCAATGAAAAACAGACAAGTTTAAGGTTTCTGCTTGGTCAGGCAGAAGGTGAAGAACGTTAGTCAAATCAAGGAATCTTACCTCTTGATCCTTACTCCTCTGTCAAGGAAAGAATGATCAAATAAAAAGTGGAGGAGGATTTAGCATGTGAAACACATGGTAAAATATATCTTTAAAACACTGCATCTATTTCACAATAGATCAGCAAGATAAAAATCCTTCCATGTTTGACACATTAACCATATTATTTCCAAAATGGGTTATTTGCAGTGATACCCTTGCATACCATTTGAATATAATTTATGATAAACAATTCCATAACAATTCCAGAATTGGAATCAAAACAATTCTAACAAGGTAGCAATAGATAGATTGAAAAAAATTATGGTAATAAATGTATCACAAAATCTTTTACTATTATGTTTACTTATACTGACCAGGCATAACATTATGACATTAGAAAATTAAGACTGTTGAGTGAATACACTGATTATCTTTTCATCATGCCACCTGTTAGCGGGTGGGATATCAGGCAGCAAGTGAATATTCTGTCCTCAAAGCTGATGTGTTCGAAACAGGAAAAATGGGTAAGTGTAAAGATTTGAATTGTTTGACATGGGACAAATAGTGATGGCTAGACGTGGTCTAATGAAGGAAATGCACATTGATGCACATGGGGAGCGAAGGCTGGCTCGTGTGTTCCGATACAACACACGAGTTACTGTAGTTCAAATTGCTGAAAAAGTTAATGCTGTTAATGATTGGAAGCTCAGGACTGTTTTGGCAGCAAAAGAGAGACCAACACAATATTAGGCAGGTGGTCATAATGTTTTGCCTGATTTGTGGCCCTAAAACTATGCCTGGTTGTTGTATACAGATGATGTTGCCTTAAAAGTTTTTGCCATATAAAAGAGAAGAAAGATGACATGCGCACAGATAAACACAGGTGTGGTGCAACTGTGCTTGGTCTTACTTGTAGTGACTTCGGCCTTGTATAGTTGCCAGATTGGAGAACACTGACAGATCTTCCATCTCCTTAGGCCATGACTGAATACTCAGATAATCTGGCAAGCAAACCATGACAAGGGTCATGCATTAGTGCCAGAAATGATTATATATATATATATATATATATATAAAAATATATAAATATACAGTAAAACCCCGTTGGATGAGCATAATTCGTTCGTGAAAATTGCTCGTAGGTCCATTTGCTCGTAAGTTACTAATTTTGCCCATAAGAATTAATGTAAAAGCGATTTAATCCGTTCTGAGACCTCATTTGATCGCTTATTTCTGCACTTAAAAAGTATTTGTAGCCTATTTTAACAAACAAATACACCGCAAATTACTGTATTGACATAAAGAAATACATTATTAATAATAAGAGAATAAAATACTGTAATAATAAATAAAGATAAATGAATAAAAATACAGTACCGTACGGTAAACATAATTTAACACTTACCCATGTGGTAGTGGTTGATTGCAAGTGTGAGATGGTGGTGGATGGTAAGAGAGGAAGTTCGTTTTTGGAAGGAGAATCTCCTTCTCTTTACCTTCTCTTTATTTTTCACTATGATGCTTATGGTAGAGCTAGACACCCCATACTGCTGACATAGGTCACGTGTACACACACCACGCTCGTACTTTTCGACTATTTCCTTCTTGGTTTTAATGGTAATTTTATTTACTTTCTTTTTCCCAGCACCATCACTGATTTTCTTGGTAGACATTTTTCAAGATTTCTAGTGAAATAAAAATATAACACTAAAAAAAGTTACATTTTTGCTGCACTGAACAACGAGAGCGACCGAGCGAAATATCCGAAATTTGCTCTTACAATAGGGTTTTACTGTATATATACAACAGGTAGTCGTCGACTTACGACCACGATTGGGACCGACAGACCGGTTACGTAACACTTTGATTTGGTCGTACATAGAGTAGGCTATATGTACAGTACTGTGAAATTATGCTGGAAGCTGGTACGCACTGTTGTATGCCACGGCTAGGGATTGTGGTCGAATGGTCGTAAGTTGCATAGGTCGTAAGTCGACGACTACCTGTACATACATGTACACGCACGCATACACACCCACAAACCTGTGATTTCTCTAACAGTGTTGAAGTTTTTTAGTTTCTTGGGGTCCAGAGCAGAGATGTTGTTATATGGATCACTGAGAAAAACACAGGCAACAGGTTACAGACACATGCCTGCATTCTCATCCTACAGCAATTATGTTTGTGCAGTTGCAGTTGCTTCTGGCAACCTTTAGCACTACTCACCCATTAATGCCAGTGAAAAAGAAATGGAGGCTGCCCTGAATTTTAGTGCAGTTTATGAAACTGTCTATGTTTTGAGAATCCACTGTTTGCCTGGTGGGTGAGCCAGTACCTTCACACACTAGACACAAAAACAGTGTGCAAGAGTGAGAGAGAGAGAGAGAGAGAGAGAGAGAGAGATGTCATATTTGAGTTCATGAACTTGAAAGCATGTGAGATTGTATTAATCTGTCTGCATTATGAATAGGTTCACTGTTTGCTGTTGGGGTGGGTGTGGGTATGCGTAAATGTGTGTGTGTGTGTGTGTGTGTGTGTGTGTATGTGTGTGTATGTGTGTATGTGTATGTGTCTGGGTCTATGTGTGTCTGTCTCTGTGTGTTTGTATGCTACCTTTTGGACAAATGTCACCACATGGTTCACACCTTCTCACTCCTTTCTTGTCAACCTCCATTTTATTCGAAGGGCAGCTGCTAACACATGAACCTCCATCTACCACAAAGTTAGCTAAAAAAATTGTGGAAAGACATAACAGGCAGTTCATGTAATTAAACCATTACTTTCAGGGCATGATATTCTAGTATGTATAATCAATGTATTAATTGCTTTGCTGCTTTTCATAATTCAATTATTATAATTCAATTATTATTAATTTCTTTTTTACTTTAACTTAAGTAAACTCTGGTTTAAATGAGATTGAAATCGTTTCTTTTAATGAGTTTAAAAACTTATGAAGCAGAAATGATTAAATCAGGAGAAGTGTAACTTACGGGGACACTGGGCTATGCAGACTGATCCATACTGATATTTCTCATTCGGGTTCGGCTCCAGTTTAAATGTTACTTTATTGTATATCACGCCCTGGGGACACAGGGGCACGCAGGAGCCTGAGTCATTGAAACTCCTGCAGGCCTGCACATATGCACAAACATGACAAAAAAAAGTTCAGCTTTGATTTATAAACTTTGTACTGGATTCAGCTCATAATTAGGGTTATTTGCTATTTACAGATGTATGTGGGGGCTTTGATAACAATGCTGATAGCTCCCATAATTTATCTGAAAATGACGTTTATAAGCTACAGGTTATGAAACTATGAGTGTGTGGATGCGTGTGTTTTAACTTACAAAGCAATCAGTATCTTGTGACCCCGTGCAGCCTCCTGCACACTCCATGTGGCAACATTCGCTGGGACTTCGGCCAAAACAGCGGCCATTACATTGGGGTGCACACACCAGTTTAGTCACTGAGAGAGAGAATGGCTGAGTGTAAATGTTATATATGAGTTGCAGAAACACATACTGACAGAAGACAGAACAAAGATGTGGAAGTGAAGGTAGAGATGTTAAAACTCACGAGTCTGACAGCTGTCTCTGCTTGATCCCCAGCAGTGTCCATCACAAGATTCATGACATGGAACTAAACAGGAAAAGAGAATTAAAAAACACAGAATTGTCAGAGAAAATCTTAAAATTTCATGGTCCAGATATTAGTATGTATGTATGATATTAGTATTAGTATGATATAGTATGAACTTTGTTAGCCACTATTTCCTGATCATGGCACAAGCAGGAAAAACATAAGATTGTAGCAGTAAACAGAAAGTAGTAACAAGTGTTGGGAAAAAAATGTGATGTGAAAAAATTGTGAATGTGAGTAAGCAGTTCAGTAAAACTTTCATAATGATATACAATTCGATCTAATTTGTCTATTTTGAGCAGACAGAAGTTTCCACAAAACTCATTTTTGTGTGCTTTTGTGTAGGTGTTGACGGACATGTATAAACCTCAATGGCAATAATTACTTTAAGTCTGATTTCCT
This sequence comes from Silurus meridionalis, assembly GCF_014805685.1. Classification (NCBI taxonomy): domain Eukaryota; kingdom Metazoa; phylum Chordata; class Actinopteri; order Siluriformes; family Siluridae; genus Silurus; species Silurus meridionalis. The sequence continues at coordinate 17,838,665 of NC_060884.1, read as the reverse complement.
TTTGGGGAGTCACAGCTCTGGATCTTGATGTTTCTTATTTGCTATGAATAAGGCTTTTATTAAGGCTTATTTTTGAATAAAGAAAATGTATATTTCCATGTACATTGAAGTGGTTCGGCAAAACGAGTGCACATCCACATAACAGAGAAGGAAAATCGGATAGAAATTTTAGACTAAGTAAATCTCGCATGCCATCTACGACACTTAACACACAACTGTGCATACATAATTATTTCTGACCCTAAAATACTTAACTGAGTGCCTACGGGCAAAACGTGGTTAACGCCTAACTAAAGTAGTAATGCGGCAAAGTTATGTCATGCCTGCACTGACATGAAGGTCATTTTATCATCCAAATGAACACTCTAATGTGACTTTGACATCATAGGGCCGTATACTGCTATAAATGTTGCTTACGCTCTGGTCCATTGTCCTGAATGATGATCTTAGCTTTGCTGTCCTTTACGATATCCAGCCAGTTGATCTGTGGCGCATAGCTCAGGAACTCATTCTGGATGATCTGTACGCCCCCCTCCAAAATTTCTACGCACACACAAAAAATGAATGTAAAAACACATTGAGCATGTCTACACATACAGCAACTACATTATTTAGCAGACGCCCTTATTCAGTGGGATTTACAAATAATTAATTTTTACAAAATACACACATGGTTAAAGGCCTCATTAAACAGCCCAGCAGTAGCAGCTGGGCGTTTCTGTGATTCGAACTCACAACCTTCTGAGCAAAAGTACAACATTTTAACCCCTGAGCTACCCCTTCACACTGACACTATAATTGCTAGTGATGTGTTTAGCACAGTAAATACTGTGTTATCCAATGACAGAACCCGTAAGTATGACGGTTATTAAACTCGCTATTACAGTGTTATAAGTCATTATTCTGTGAGGAGGTCAACACGTCAACAGCACAATGCTCAAAATAGCCTTCGCATTGGCCAAGGCAAAGAAATGATGTCCTTCAAATAAACAGCACACACGATCTAGAACAATCGAAAAAAAACATTTGACAGGGTTTTCTAATAACACTAATACATACACAACCAAGACTCCAGGAAACAAAGCTCGTCAGAATCTTTAGTCTGTAAACATAGCAATGGAATGTTGTGCAATCTTGTTTTGCATAACAACACTATCTGTTACCTGTTGTAGTTGTGTATGCTCAATATTGTCACACAACTGGATATTTGTAAAAATTAAATAAATATAGAAAAAAACTACAGAAACTACAGATGCATTCTTCTTGCAAGTTCACATCGCATAATACTGCAGTATAGTTGAGTTGAAAGATGAAATGAAAAGAAAAGGGTAAGAGTTGAACAAGGATTATTTCTGCAGGAGCAAATGTCAAATTTTAGACAAGTTGCTGCAATGCAGAGTGAGGGGGAAAATATATTAACTACTCTTTTATCTATGTTGGACCTGGTAAACTGATAAACATAGAGCACCAGTTTTTATGTCACACCATACCAAACCACACACACACACACACACACACACACACATTAGCAGGATGCCCTACTCCCCCAGATACACCAATGCACTCACCCTTACAAACTCCCGCATATGCAGTATGTAACAAAAACCTTCCTAGTTGCAGTAGATGCCTGACTGGAGCAGGCATGGGCTTGTCCCTGAAACTATCTGTGTGACAGTTAACAGTCACACTGAAAACACACACCTACTGTAGAACTTAAAATAAGGTATACATTACATTATAGGTCAGATTTCACGATAAACAAAAAAACTGGAATTTCTTGTAAGATTTGGTTTGTTTCATAGGTGTTTGTGTCGTGATGCATTCACGGTCCAATCCATAACAATGTAGGGCATCTGGTTTCTGAACTGAGAGCGAATATACATTTTGTATAGGTACACAAACTTTGTTTTTTTTAAACTGGATGTTTTTTATATTACTGTTGTATTATTGACTTAATCCTCTCTAGTGTCGTTTTTACTTGTGTGGTTGCTCTTTTTCTCACACCCTCAGTTTTTGGGTGGCACTGCAGTGAAGTGGGTAGTGATGCCACCTCACAGCTCCAGGTTGCCTGGTATGATCCTGAGTTTAGGTTACTGTCTGTGCATTTTGCATAATTTTTTAAAAAACAAAAAATAATGTTTTTTCAAGAATTTGGTATTGAAATTAAATTATTTAGTATAACCCAGTAAAAATAAAGTGCATTATTTGTTGAACAACTATTATTTATATTATAGTACATTTTCAGTAAAAAAAATTCAGAGTTACGTAAGAATCTCCTAATGAGGTTGCTGGTCTGGTTGTCCAAATTATAGAACATTAATGAAAATACATTTATTGGCTTTGTCTGTTCTTACTTAGTGCCACACCTGTCTCCAAGTGGAAAGTGGAGAAGGAAGCAGTTACAAAATGTGTTAATTTGTAACTATTTGGGGCACAGAAAAAAATAGGTACACTGATAGAATCTATGTGTAAGTGAGTGAGTGAGTGAGTGAGTGTGTGTGTGTGTGTGTGTGTGTGTGTGTGTGTGTGTGTACCTGTCAGATGTGTAAGGCCAAGCTCCTTCATCCCATACTCTCCATCCTTCTGGTAGTTAATGAAGACTGCGAGAGCAAAGTGCTTTTCATACAGTGATGTTCCTCTGATCACTCGTAACTGCTCCAAAGGCAGGTATTTGAACTGGTTTATCGCTATTAAAACATAACCTGTAACCTCACGAATTGACTAGAAGAAGAGAGAGAGAAAGAGAGAGAGATACAGGGAAGCAGAGAAACAGAAGAACGGGCAGAAAAAAAGTAATACAAATGTGAGGCTTTATAATAGAATCAGCTCACCATTGAATGATTAGTGAGTTTGTGACACACACACACACACACACACACACACACACACACACACACACACACACACACACACACACACACACACACACCACTTTCCCTACCTTTAGGAAGGAGAAATCACGATTGTGTTCCATATAAGTGACCTCAAGGTTGCCCATGACGATCTGACAGCCGGTGTACATTTCTTTCATCCGCTGGTACTGCAAATATGAAGACCCTGTCACACTCAACATGTTCTGAGTGCCTGAGCATATGACTGTACAGAGAAAGAGAGAGGAATTTATTGGCATGGGCATCTAAAGTGATAGCACTAGAGTTGTGCATGAGAAAGAGAGAGAGAGAGAGAGAGAGAGAGAGAGAGAGAGAGAGAGAGAGATTGAATAGGTAGGCAATTCTACTTTGCTATTCAAATTTACATTTTCATAGAAATTCAATGGGAATCAAACAATCTACTAACAGAAAAATCACACTTGGTCTTCATTTTGAGCTCTGCTGCCTTTTCTTTTTTTTTTAAAAACAGCAGCCTTTCAAGAAAATAATAATTTTAATAATGATAATATTTAAAAAAAAAATGTAATAACACGGTTCACAAAACACATATTCATCCTTTAGACTGATTATATTACATTAAGATAAACATAGAAAAACTATTACTGAACATATGGAATTAGTCAGATCAGAAATATTGGTCGTTATTACATTCGCAGGTTTGCAGTCTGTAAATGATTATCTTAAACATATAAATATAAATATTAACCTGGAGCATTATATAGCGACTCAATTGCTCACTAAAGCAGGTCAGGCTTATCTCTGAGAGGTCAGTATGTACTGTAAGTGTGTGTGTGTGTGTGTGTGTGTGTGTGTGTGGCTGAAGAGAGAAAACACAATGAATTCATTTTAAAAGAGCGCGAAAACAAGTATAGAAACCCGCCCAAATGTCCTCCACAACTCGCCTGCCTAATCTCTCTCTCTCTCTCTCTCTCTCTCTCTCTCTCTCTCTCTCTCTCTCAAAAGAGAGCTTTGCTTTGCTTTATTCCATAGTCCAGAATACACCATTTGAGCACATGCACAAACATACAAAAGCAGAAAAATAACCAAAAAACAAAACAAGAGTCAGAGAGATAAAGAGAGAGAGAGAGAGAGAGAGAGAGAGAGAGAGAGAGAGAGAGAGAGAGAGAGAGAGAAGGGAAAAGACTGGTGTAAGAAGAAAAGAATAATAGACAAAAAAGCACATGGGACAAACAAGTTAAATAAAACAGGAACGATAACAATGGTAAACAGAAACTTGTCTTCCGTCCAAAGAAACTTCAAAAACACAAAACAAAAAAAACATTAACACACAAACACACACAAGCACAGACACTTTGTTTGATTACTTTGTTTTGTACTCAGGAGACAGTTCACAGGTCACTCTGTTCCTAGTGCAAGGATAGGTGTGGTCAAATACCTCCTGATTTATCAGGTGTGTGTTTGTGTATGCATATGTGTGAGTATGCATGTGTGTGTGACCGAATGCATGCATGCATTCATGCTGGGGCGTGTGTGTGTTTGTTGTACTGGGTAACTGGGTTCGATTCCATATAGCTGACGTTGTCTTTTTCTGTTTCTTGCTGCTGACAGAAAAAAATGCACAAGAAGCACACTATCAGATTTAACCCCTAAAACTGCCCAGAGCCACAGGCACAAACATGGCTTTTTTTTAAGCTATATATAGCTTTTTCTATTAGCAAATCACGTAACCTAATTTATTTCAACGTAGTTTTCAGTCGGATTGAAGTTAGTCAGGATCAGTTAGTCTCTGTCAGCTATAACTGCTGTGACTCAAAACTTATCTAGTTAAACAACATCATAAAGATTCTTGCAGTGATTCGCTGCACACACACACACACACACACACACACACACACACACACACACACGCACACACACACACACACACTCTTTACTCTTTACCAGTACTTTATTCTAATTCTGCCAAGTGCCTGTGGAATGAATGCAAAATATATTAATGCTCAGAATGAGGAAAACAACAATCTTTAAAGTGAAGTAAATAAATAAAGGTAAATAAAAAAAACCACAAGGATTCTACAAACAAATAAAGAATGAAAGAAAAAAATCCTGTTAGTCTTTATTATGGCCGTGTATAAAATGTTTTTTAATACAATGACCATTTAGTCTGAAGGCAAATGAGAAGGCTTACACAGTACATGCCGTCTTCCCTGACATGATACATGGCATGGCATTAACATTGAGTGGGAGTTTCTGACACACAATGCTTTGACTCAGAACCATGTTCACAAAGACCACTGGCAACTGAACATATCTGTGTATATAACAGCTATGGCACAAAAAGTTCAGTCATGTCTTCATTGTTCTCAAAGTCAAAACAGCATAAGAATGCTTGCTTACGACACACTCTGTCACCACTTTGTCTTAGAGCGATCTTTCAAAGCAGGTAAGAGTTTAAACACGAAAATGTTGCGTATGAAAAGTTTTAAGGTTTAGCGAAGTCAGATTTTGTTGATTTAAATGTAAATAAAACCTTTAGTATGAGCCAAGCACAAAATGATCACCTACAGAAAACAGCCATCCATTTTTCCCCCCATTATTTAGTTATATCTAAACCCAAGAAGAAAAAAAAAACAAGCCACTGTGATTTCCAAAATGTAATAAAATTTGAATTCAAGGCAACATGTATTGTTCAGCTGAATCAACTCTAAGCTGGAACTGAATCACTCACATCAGCCAACTATAGTGCTATACCCAGGCTTGTGGTATATCCATCTAAACTATTGTCTCACCTGCATTTTTGTTTATGCCTTATATATTTTCTCATAGTCATGTGTGGGAGTTGATCCCCTCTGCTCTGTTTCTGTAATTACGACATTCATATTACTGTTCTTTTCCATTATTTACTCATGATCTCCAGGCATTGAACACAGCACTCGGAATTTTGAGTGCCTACATCAGATCTTACTGTTCAGACCACACACATGCACCTCAATAAGAGACCTTGTCGTAACCCCAAACCTCATTTTACTATCATTAACAAACTCAGAAAATGTATGAAAAAAAGCATTTAATTCATTTTCATAGATTAGGATTACCCTCTCCTTTACTCTTTTACTCCACCGCACTAAGTGCCCTTGATAAATCTTTGAAACTGCTGCTGGAGAACTATTTTTTTCTTTACTGAACTAAGCCCTAAATCCTTTTCATAATTAGCTCTCTGCCCCCCAGACAACTTCTCATGAAATGTCTTTTTGACATCTTGGCCCCATCTGTCAGTTCATTCTCTTATTCATCTCTGACACTAAATGCTACTGCAAATTCTGCTGTCAACACCGGTTTTAGGAAAACTGGCCACGATCCTGTTTGACTGGAAATGTATCAACCCATCTCGATTCCTTTACTGCCTAAAGTGTTGTACCTTAACAATCTCACAACTTGGTTAACAACAACTGCTTGGCAACATTAAAGTTCAGTTTTCATAGCTGGTGCATTATTAAAATTATGCTTTCTCAGTAAACCATTTCCTGCCCTATAAGTATTGGCAATAGAGAATTGGCTCCTGCCTGTTTTAGATCTTATCTTATTTGTATTCCCACTTTTGTTACCACTGGCAAACACAAACACAAAGTCAGACTAATCCTTTGTCCTCCCATGTTTATTATTTGCATGCTACCTCTTATAATAACATTAACCAAAGGTCTTTCAGTTTTAATTCCATAATTATGATACTTAGGTTTATGTCAGTACGGCTTCTTGTTTTTTTCACCTAGCTGTTGGTAATAGGAATTTAAAAGTACTCAAGTGCTCTTGGCAGTGGAATGTTTTACTGAGAGAAAATTGCTTTACTTCACAAAGGAAGAATAAGAAGGCTAAGAAATCGATATTTTGCATAATACAAAGTATATAACATATAACAACATAGAAAAGGATTACAATTGTTAGAGCAACATGTTTTAAACCCTCTGTACCCAGTGACTCCTTTAACAGCAAAATACATTCCAGACATTCAAAACTGAAAACAATCCAGTCCAGTTTTTATTAGTCATAAGTATTTTTATTCTTGACCTATCCACTGACAGACAAGCAGATATGATTTGGTTTTGAGTTGTATAAATTAATACGGAACAATACCTCTGTAATGCAGACAGAGTGGATGTACAGTGGACCTACATTGGACCTAGAATGCTATAGTTACTACACACACACACACACACACACACACACACACACACACACACACACACACACACAGTTTTACTCATTGTTCAGAAATTGAGTGTAGAACTGATCTAAATTTTTATTGCTTTAAGAAAAATCCTTGCTAATATATTTATTAATGCATTTATATGTGTAAAGAAACAATACATATTTTGGCAAACATAATGTACCAAACAAAAAACAACAACAAAAACAAAACACGTGAGCCATAGTTATCTTGTTAAATAAATTAGGTCAGTTTCTAAAGGCAAATGCATCGTAATAATAAATAGAAATAAAATAGAACAACCCCAAATATTCAAAGGTCACTATGTAGTAGTTTTGGGAACCTGTTACCAGCCCTGCCAGCAGTGTCACGTGTGTGTGTGTGTGTGTGTGTGTGTGTGTGTGTTTATGTGTTTATGTGTGTGTTTATGTGTGTGTGTGTGTGTGTGTGTGTGTGTGTGTGTGTGTGTGTGAGTAAGTGACATCAACAGGGCTACACCTGTTGTTGTTGTAGTACCTGTGCTGCTCCACCCTGCTTAATGAACATAATCTACGGGCCAAAGATCATGCGCCACTTCATATATTTTTTCCTTCTCCCTCTTCCTCAATCAGCAGATGAAAAAGCAAACATTTTCCTCTATATCCACTGCTTTAAAAAAATGTTTAATAACAAAAAAGTGTCAAATAGTGCATTGCACTTAATGCATGGAAAGATTTTCTTTTTCAAATGAAGTAATTGTCCTTTTTGCACTTAATGCACCCACATACATTTGCCTTATTAGTCTCATAAGGACCTTCCACGTATCATCCATTATTTTTTATTTTAAATACAACCTGCATTTTTGGTAAAAAAAAAAAAAAAAAAAATTCTTTGCATGCACTATGTCAAATAAATTACTATCCTCCAAGGATACAAAATTTTGGCTCCACCAAGTTGTAAAATTGTGCACGTACACACACACACACACACACACACACGCACACGCGACAGTCTATCATTAGTTGTGGAGCTCGTGCAATCTTAAGACAGGTTTGACTGGTTTATGCACTTGCCAGAGGCGAGCACTGATTTTGAGGCATGCCGAAAAGCATGCCGAAATCACAGCCACACACACACACTGAATATATAAATACCAGAAAAAAACACCATCAACTAACCAAAAGAATATATATTTAAATGTATTCATGTGTTTGTATGTGTGTCAGGAGTCACGCACCTTGTTTGTTATCGGGAGACTGCGCGCGCGCAGGTGTACTGAGACACAAGCAGGGCAGCGCCACGCACAGCGCGAGCACCTGCACAGTCCACGCGCTCATCCTCCTCCTCACTCTGCGCTCCACACACATCCCGCACTCAGGTCCTCATATCCCAGAGAAAAACACACACAGTTTCCGGTCTCTCACATACATCTACTACAGTCTCTGAGTAAGAGCATAACCCAGGGCTTTAATGTTCTTTAACTCCTGCGGAATAATCTCGCGCGTCCGACCTGCTGCTCCTCAACCCTCACTCGTCGTGCCGTGATTCAGCCGGCGCGCCCGTGCGGTAAAACCCAGGTGTCGTCACTCCTTTCTCATATAATAAACCTTTCAAAAATTGTATTGAACAAGGCTAAAAAATGAAACAAAAACACAAAAGAATCCTCAGGACAGAGACAGAGTTGATGTTGTTCGGTTCACTTTCGTGGTAAATATGCCTACCTGTTTACTGCGGTGTGTGTATCAATGCTCTGAAAGCCCATTGGCTCCCTGTCTGATCAATGGACCAATCAGAATCGCGAGCGTCGAAATGCCATTACTATGTAGTGAACCTTGCACTGATGCACCTTGGTGAACAGGTTACTAGACATCGGGGAATAGCAAAGAGTGAGGAGAAATAATGCATTTACACTCTCTCTCTCTCTCTCTCTCTCTCTCTCTCTCTCTCTCTCTTTCTCTCTTTCTCCTGTCCTTGCAGATTAGCAGTGGTAAATGATGAGGGAGAAACGCTGGAAGTGAACTGCGTCATTGTGTGTGCTGTTTTTTTTTCTGAAAGCCCTGGACTTTTAGAAAGGCCACATTGTACAGAGACATTGTCAAAAAATCTGCTGTGCGTCACTCAAACACAAAAGTCATTCATCTTGGAGTCAAAGTAGTAAAAGGGTCCATATAAGTAACAAAATATATTATGTCCAAACATTAAGCATACTCAGGCAGTTCCTAGTGTGAATGCTGTAGATGAAAAAAATATGAACTTAAATTGAATAACTACATTGTTGAAAAGTTTCGCCCCCCAGTTAACAGCAAACACAGACATAGTCTATTTTATTTGATCAGCATATTTTATCAACACACACACACACACACACACACACACACACACACAAGCTGGGACATTTATCCAAATAATGTCACCATTAACTTCATGGACATTAATATTCATGATTCTTTTCAGTGAATGACTTTTGAAAAACTTTTGAGAATTTGTCCTACTTCTCATGGTGTGATACAATCCTATCTCTTTCTGACTCATTTTCTTTTTCATTGTGAGTCATTATATAAATAATTAAACATTTCTTCAAAAATATTTTCTTTCATCATGTATGAACATCAGATTGTTTGGTCTACAGTCAGTTCATTCAAATGAACATTTGGCCTCTTTGTTAATGATCTAATATATAATCTATATTAAAATAAAATTGAATTTATTTTAAATGACCCCAAAATCTATAAGAATCTATGAAAATTCATTGTTATTCAAACTATTTTGCATCTCAAATAAACCTTTACAATATAATGTACATAACATATACCTTGCTACTTATTTGACACAAACGGCACAACTTATCTGCACTGATGCAAATGCATCTTGAATCTTGTATCTGTGGTTGTATCGATACAACCACAGAGTATATTTAATATTCCATATTTTTTAACTATCTGCTAATCAAACTGTATTAAAGCTTCTTTCAATGTATATATTTTTATGTAATTAAACCATGTTAGTTCACTACCAATTTGAACTCTTCCATGATTAGTCTGTAGCTTTCATCAGTGAGAACAGTAAGACAGAACTTATTCTCACTTAAGGATGTTAAATTTCACCTTTTCATTTTTTAAAGAAAGACAAAAAGAAAGAGATGAAGATGATCATTCTTGCACCACTTGCTGTTTTTTTTGTGCACCCCAACAACCCACATTTTTTTGTTTGTATTACATAGCTGTTTTTCCTCATCAGTGAAGTTTTGTTAAAATACATAAAATAAAAGTTTCATCATCAACATGTTGTAGTTTAAACTTAGGGTCATCATTGCTTTGGTAACTGGGTACACACACCACTGTAACTGGCCTTTTGTTTAGATGCTGCTTGAGTTCTTGTTAAACAGAAGCCACATGTGAGTGCAAAAGTGGATAAACGGGTTCACAAACACTGGCACTTCCTGCATCACCGGTTTTATTATTTTTTTTAGAAAAGCACTGATTGAAAAACAACACACACACACACACACACACACACACACACACACACACACACACACACACACACACACACACAAACACACACACACGGATGACTCGTTTTTTTAAACAGAAATCTGTTAACATCATATAAACAAGACAAATGTCGTCATACATGCATGAGTAACTCAACTTGAAAAACAAAAAAACACATTGCTGACAAAGGTGTTACTACTTATAGTGACAAAGTGCCAAACTACTCAAAATAAATAATGAAATCATTTTCTGCCAACAATAATAAAAGCATAAATATTTGTTCTAACTAGTTTGAAAATGTGTAGTAACTTGAGGAAAAAATGCTAAATGACAAACTCAAAGCTTAATGACAGATAAGAAATGAAAATCTTGGAGATTGAAGTATATACCTGATAAGTTAATATCTCACCTATAAATAATAAACTCAGCATGTACCTCTTTCTCACTTTATCTTTAATGTTTATTGAAGGTTTTTCTATGGAAGTGGCTGAATGTTAACTGAAACATGATCCAATCCTTAAAGAACATAGTTGAGTGGGTGGGATGGGTAAATAAGCACTAGAATCTTAAAGATTAAGTTAGGATTTTGATCAAGTAGTGAGGATACAAACCCAAATCCTATTCTCCAAGATTTATTTTGGTTTAACTTTGCTGTTTTATAAATGACAGTCAGACCTGGCGCTTAGGTACTTATTTCCTTGTGGGAATCTGGCGCCCTCTTCAGGCTTTAATGAAGAATAAACGTACATCATCAGAGCTTTCATCATTGCAGCAACAAGTAAACTTTCTTTTGGCTTCTCCCATTAGGGGTCGCCACAGCGGACTAAGTAACAAGTAACAAACAAAAATAGAAGCTTGCACTATTGGAAGACATTCTTTATGAATTTTTCTCACATAAAACACAAAGGTGAATAAATAATATACAATTTACATACCAATATTAAACAATTATTGATTGTCCAGAAAAAGGTAATGGAAAAGTGATTGTAAAAAAACATCAAATTTATAAATGACATTACAGTGTGTCTGGTGCAACTACAAACACGAAACAACTTTCTGACATTATGATTTTTTTTTTTATTTAAACTTTATTAAAACTCACAGCTTAGATTTGTTCCCAATTATTTTCCACCCACAAAAAAATCACAAAATCAATAACTTATTCACAAAACAATAACTTATCAATAACAATAAATACATTTCACAAAATCAATAACTTATTCACAGAACAAAAAAAATTCACAAAATCAATAACTTATATCAATATTTCTTTTTTCTTTTAGTAATACAGCATATAAGGCCACAAAAAACTGGGCACATACGATGTGGATCACACATTACAGTATGTGTGGATAGCACAGACACATGATCTAATGTAGAATTAGACTTTTAGATAGTTTGTGTAAATGGTACTAAAAATCAAAAATAGTAAAATGGATGAACAGCAATCCTTTGCTTGCACTATGACTTTATTTCCACTGATCTGGAACATCTTCAGTTACACAGTACTGTAAAGCACCAGCATTGCTATATATATATATATATATATATATATATATATATATATATATATATATATATATATACACTGTTTAAAAAAAGTCTTTTTACAGTTAAATGTCTGTATTTATTTTATAGAAATGAACCTTTTTTTTCAATTTACAACAAAATGGCTGTTATTTTACATATATTTTCTGTATTTTAACGTTCCTTCATTAAATTTCATCAAAAATTGATTGTATTTTGATATTTTAGAAATTTTCTGTTTTTTTTTAAAATAGAAATTAGCTGTATTTTCACAGAGTAATTTGTATTTTTACATAGAATGATATCTAATATTTACAGATTATTCTTGTAATCATTAAGTCAGTGTTTTTATTACCATTAAAGACAGTTAATCATATGAAGGTTAAAGCGAAGTTATTAATGTCAAATAATAGTATTTTTACATACAGTAAAATTATGCATTGTTTTTTTTTTTTAAGCTTGTCTTGCAAATAAATGCTTCTATTAACAATTATTTGGCATTACATTTTTTCCATAGGTCCTAACTACATATATCATTCATAAAGACATGTTATTTCTGTTTTTCACCCTACATTTATATAAAAATTTAAATGTGGTATTTGCCCATGTCCCAGTAAACAAAAAGTTAATAATTTTGGTTTTTGTGGTTTATATTTTTTCAGTAACAATTCCTACAATATCCAAAAATTTAATCAAATATAATACAATTTAGTGTTTAAAAAATTACACAGAACTCAAATCTGAAATACTACAAACTTATTTTTTTTTATTTAAAAATAAGTCATTGGTCCAGTATGGACTGAAAAAAAAAAACTTACATGTTAACATTTTTAAACAGTAAAGAACAGTAAAGAACTCAAAATAATTAGCTTCTTTTAAAAAATCATCAAATAAATAAAAGCAATAAAATAAAAAAAAACAACCTGCAACCTGCACTTAAAAACATCAATAGTGCCAACCAATAAAAAACTCTTTTTGGATTCCTTCCACGGGTTCTCCTGGTCTCCTACACCAACGCTGCTCATATCATCCTCCTAGGGTCTAGAAAACATATATTTGTTGACAGATGTTAGAGATGCTTTCATCTTACTAAGATGGGTGTACACAGTTTAACTGATCATCTGTCATTTTCTGTTTTGTTTATTAATGCATGCCATTTTCGTAATGCTGGCCGCCGAATTAGCTCCACCTACAAAGGTTTGAATTAGTTTCAGGCTGTTCCTCTGGGAAATGTTTAAGATAATAACTACAAGAATCTGAGGATACTACAGAAGACATCAAGCTGACTAAGGTACGTGTTTCAAAACATGTGAAGCACATTTTATAGTGACTGCACATTTCTGTTGTTAAATGTAGTTTTGAAGTTAAAACGTGCAGTATTATATTCAGTATTTTATACAGTCACATGACGACAGCGTCAGGGCAAAACTCTGAATGAGAGTACATCTTGGCTGGATAAGTAAACTCTCATTACATATTAAATCGTTTGGATTGTGAAAATGTGCTAGAATCTTAGACAGTTCTAGACAGTAACAACCCTCTGTAATACAATGAAGCAGCTAAGTCACAGTAAGTTATATAAATGTATGTGAACCTTTCCAGCTTAGATTTTGGATCATTGTCTCAGTGGAACATATGTATGTAATGTGTTACTGCAATACAAAGTCATAAATATTGTTCTTGGTTTTAGATCGTGTGGAAAAACTGTGGAGCTCTACAGCAGAAAAGCATGCCAAAGGTGTGTAGCACAAATCCACTTTTTTATTGTTGTTATTATTTGTAGTAATAGTTTAATCTTTATGCATGGGTCATAAGGGGGAGGGCTTAGAGTAGGGCTGGGGATCGTTTTCAATACTACTTAGGCACTGACCCAATTGCTTTGAAACCAAAATGTCTTGTTGTTTGATACCAAATGTAACACTTCAACATGCAGGATGCTTGATGTGCCTGAATCAAGTGCTGTGATTGGCTGTGGCGAGGCATCAAAGGGTAGAAAAGTTTGAACTTTTTGGAACCGGTATTAAAGTCAAGGTATAATAACTAATATTACATTAAATTTACATTACTTTTGTGGGTAAACTGGGACCATGAGTACATGTACTATGGGTCGTGAATTAAAAAAAAAGTTCTTGAAGTATATTGTATTTTTTATATTAAAAAACTAACATTTTATCAATAAAACACTGCAGCAGACAATTGTATTCATTTAATGAATGTCATGTTGAAACTGTGCTTGCTCACACAGAGCAACCTCCTGTACTAGTCTGGTTTCCAAACTCAACTAAGACTGTCCTGCTCTTGGTTATTAAGGCTCTGTGACTCCAGCAATTTTTAAGTCATCTGTGTTCGTTTTGCTGGATTTGTTTGCGGCTTTTGGAACAGTTATCCACCTGATTGTTCGTGTCTTTGGAACCTCACTCCAGTTGTCCAAGTCTTACCTCTCATGTGAATCCTTCAGGGTGTCAGGGTTAGGTTTTTACAGTAAGTTGCAACATATTGTAACTGTGGTGCCTCTAGGTTTATTACAGGGGTCACCAACCTTTTTGACACCGAGAGCTACTTCTTGGGTACCGACTAATGTGAAGGGCTACCAGTTTGATACACACTTCTAAAATAACAAATTTCCTCAATTTACCTTTAATTATATGTTATTATTAATAATTAATGATATTCATCTATATCAGGGAGTCAAACTCAACTGCACAGGGGGCCAAAACTCAAAGCACACTTTAGGTTGTGGGCCGAACAGGATAAACATTTATTGAACACACTAAAACAATGTTTTTTTAACATAAATATGAATTAAAACAGACAGGAATATTATTACAGAATAAATAAACTTAAACTTTAAATAACTTAAAATATTTTGCTCTCCATAAAAATATCTCCTGTCAAACACCAGACGCCTCACAGCTTCATCATGCAGCTCTTCAGAAACTCTCCCTCAGTAAATAACCAGCTGATGGGACTCTGATTTCTCCTCTGTTTTCACACCAGCTTCACTTTGTGATTTTGCTCTGGTGAAAAACATCTGCTGAAATGTCAGATTCTTCTTTAACTCTTCTACTTTCTGTATCTTAATAATGCCAGTGTCAGTAAACATACACTCAGAATCCCATCGGTTTTGAAAGGCTCTGTTTTCAGAATCAACTTTTTTTCTTCGCCACTGTGAGGCGCTGTTTCACAATAACTGTTCAATAGGGTTAAATACATCAACAGAAGCTCAACTTGATTGACGCTGGAATGTTCCCAGGTAGTCTAGCGTTCGGTAAGGCAGCTGAAGCGCTGCATTATGGGATCTGTAGTTAGTGTTATCAGCGCCAGGCCATTAATAACAATAATAGATCTATATAAAATCATCTCGCGGGCCGGTGTAACGCCAGAATCTGTGACCATCGTATGTTGTGACCATAGAGGGCATATAAAATGCAGCTTAAAATAGATCGTATAGAGAAGTTCACTACATAAACAGCGTAAATGCAAACATCGGCGTCTACTGGTCATTAAATGTTCTTGCGGGAACGCGCCGAGCGCCGGGCACGTTACCTTGAACGCGCGTGCAGAACATTGCTGTCGTGCTGCAAAGAAACAGTCAACATTTTATTGCATGCATGAGAAACTCAACTTAAAAAACAAAAAACACCTTATGAAATGAAAATCTTGGAGATTAAAGTATGGGTGGGATGGGTAAATATGCACCAGAAACTTAAAGATTAAGTTAGGATTTTAATAAAGTAGTGAGGATACAAACCCAAATCCCATTCTTCCAAGATTTATTTTGGTTTAACTTTGCTGTTTTATAAATGACAGTCAGACCTGGTTATGTACTTATTTCCTTGTGGGAATCTGGCGCCCTCTTCAGGCTTTAATGAAGAATAAACGTACATCATCAGAGCTTTCATCATTGCAGCAACAAGTGAAAAACAAAAATAGAAGCTTGCACTATTTTGAGACATTCTTTATGAATTTTCTTCACATAAAACACAAAGGTAAATAAATAATATACAATTTACATACCAATATTGAAAAATTATTGATTGTCCAGAAAAAGGCCATGGAAAAGTGATTGCTGGTTGCCACAACCAGACAATAAAAAAAGTTCAATTTACAAGTTCAGTTTGGGTTCAAAGTACAGTCAGTGTATCATGTAGGGTCTATTTTACCTAGATTTTCTTTCAGATCATTAATCTTTAAAAAAAAAGAAAGTATTTTATTTTTTTAAATAAAACAAAACAAATAAAAAACCACTTCTCTAATAATAACAGAAACAGGTAAAAAGACATCAAATTTATAAATGACATTACAGTGTGTCTGGTGCAACTACAAACACAAAACAACTTACTGACATTAAGATTTATTTTTCAATTTAAACTTTATTAAAACTCACAGCTAAGATTTGTTCCCAATTATTTTCCACCCACAAAAAAATCTATTTATTAATTCACAAAATCAATAACTTATATGAGTATTTATTTTTTTTTCTTTAAGTAATACATCATATAAGGCCACAAAAAACTGGGCACATACGATGTGGATCACACATTACAGTATGTGTGGATAGCACAGACACATGATCTAATGTAGAATTAGACTTTTAGATAGTTTGTGTAAATGGTACTAAAAATCAAAAATAGTAAAATGGATGAACAGCAATCCTTTGCTTGCACTATGACTTTATTTCCACTGATCTGGAACATCTTCAGTTACACAGTACTGTAAAGCACCAGCATTGTTATATATATATATATATATATATATATATATATATATATATATATATATAGATATAGATATAGATATAGATATACTGTCAAAATGCTAAAAAGCATCTGTATTAAAAAGTGTGTGCATGTAGAAGAGGAGGTTATTTGAGTTACAATACAGTGAAAGTAAAAGAAAGTCTTATAGCTGTGAACACTTTGCACTTCAGTCAGATAGACATGGATAAGTGTAAAGTTCAGATTAAGTCCTCGCCTTCAACAGATTTACTTGGTCTAACAGCTGTTTATTGAGAATCTATAGGATTTGAAAATGTGCACATGACTCACAGTGGTATTAGTACTATGAATGTTTTTCTGTAGCATAGAATTGAGTTCAGAACAGCAGCGTTTATGTTACAGTAATATAGTCTGAGTATTATAGCAAAATTTACTTTAGCACAGCATCTGCAGCCTAATGTAGTAAGTCTGCTATCAAAAGACCATGCATTACTATTCGTCTGGATGCCTTGGTAAACACGATATTTTTATTTTACACAGAGTTTCAGCACTGTGTGAAATGGATACGTACTGTATGAAAACTGATTTAACAAACCTTCGGCGAAAAACAACCCTGCTGCATAAATATTCAAATAATCATTCTGTTTCTACTTGAAGACAATATTCAAATACATACAATAAATAAAGACCATGTGACACAATATTAGCAACAAAACAAAAAACACACAGAATTCACATTCAGTGGGAGTGATATGTTAAAAATCCTTACATCGAATATTACAAGCAGAAGACTAACAGGCAACAGAGGGAAATAGCAAGAAATAAAACAATACAGTGTGTACGTGTGTGTGTGTGTGTGTGTGTGTGTGTGTGTGTGTGTGTGTGTGTGTGTGCACTAGTAGTTTGCTCTTTTATTTACTAACATTATTCAGCTTCTCACAGCATTAAATGCAACAGCGAATCACATTAAATGACATCACCTGTAATTCAATAAACTAACATTCACAAAAATCACATTAAATGACATCACCTGTAATTTAATAAACAAACATTCACATGCAACATGTACAACAATGATCAATCTATCTATCTATCTATCTATCTATCTATCTATCTATCTATCTATCTATCTATCTATCTATCTATCTATCTATCTATCTATCTATCTATCTATCTATCTATCTATCTATCTATCTATCTATCTATCTATCTATCTATCTATCTATCTATCTATCTATCTATCTATCTATCTGGGCAGCATGCATGCCATGCAGACAACAGCTTCATGTGAACAAATAACACTACAATCTTACGCCCTGTTTCTTTTCCCCGACACTCTACCCACGTAAAACAACACAGCCTCAAGATTCTAATGGAACTGTATCATGCTGTGCTGCTTCAATGCTTCAGCAGCTAACAATACCAAAAAGCGAACCGTGTTATTGGTATTCCACCGTTTCTGCTACTCCACTTGCTTATAAATTTTATCGTTAACATCTAAATGATCAGCCATTCATGATACCAGCCTACTAACACTGCAAATCACGTCAAAGCAGCATGCAACACCGAGCAGATCTATACCTCTACAACACACATACATGCAATCTACTGTCTACCGAGCCACAACACCGACTATATGAGCCACAGTGAATGAGAAAGCCATGCAGGAGGACACAGTGGGGAGCATGTTTACAAAGTGTACTCAACTCTGACTAACACAGTTACTAACCAGCAGGAGAAGGAGACAGCTGCTTAATGTTAGTGTGTGTATGTATGAGTGTGTGTGTGTGTGTGTTTGAGACAAACTGAACATACTCCATAGAAAATCTAATTGAAACATCGAACAGATGAAATTGCTTCAACTTGATATTTAAGAGAAAATGTGTGAAAAAATTTAATACAGAGAAACCAAGTGTCAGAGAAAACAGTGCCTGGATAGATAATGACTATTCTGGGGTGTTATATTATACTGTTTACTTGACTGAGAGTGTGTTTCCGGGTCCATTTTACACCGAATACAGAGAAACCGCCAAAAAGAGCAGAGACATTAATGTGCTGTGTGCTTATGTGTTTGCCGAGGTGCACGTGTGTCCGTGTGTCCATATATATTTTTGATGTGTGAACGTGTGTGACAAGTCCATTTACACAGACCATCTGAAGGCTCTAATAACCACACTTTTGCAAAAGAAATAAAAAATAATGTAAACAAACGAAACCAAACCAAATAATACGATAACCCCAAGTAAACCCGCCCCTTGCCCTAAATAAGCTCTCTACACCTGCCTGAGACCCCTCACTTCTTATTCTTTAGCTGATTGGCCAACCAGTCAAGGCCTTCATACAGGCCATCGCCACTGGTTGCGCAGGTAGCCTGGATGTACCAGTTGCGGTGACGCAGCGAGTGGAGGCCCAGCTTGTCTGTGATCTCAGCTGCATTCATTGCATTAGGCAGGTCCTGTTACAAGGTGAAGACAGAGCACAGTGTTACAGTGAGAACAAATGATTAACCCAAAGCACTTTTAGATTGCATTTTCATTTAAAGCATTCATCCTAAAGATAGTTTCCAGGTGCAGTAAATGGAGAGAACAAGGGCGAACCTGTTTGTTGGCAAAAACAAGGAGAACAGCATCACGCAACTCATCTTCTGCCAGCATCCTCATTAGCTCCTCCCTGGCTTCATTCACTCGCTCTCGATCATTACTGTCCACCACAAAGATCAGACCTGCAAGCAAATAAAACTCACTGTCAGGAATTCCCTCTCTTGGTACATGTCATTGTTCCCAGCACATCGAGTGCTTTTACATGTCATGTTTTGCTTGCGGGTCACAATGTGCTGTTGTTATTGTTTTGGATTCTTTTTCTTTTTTGCTTTCAGTTCATTGAGAAAAGAGAGAGAGAGAGAGAGAGAGAGAGAGAGAGAGAGAGAGAGAGAGAGAGAGAGAGAGAGAGAGAGAAATATATTTTTATACTGCCTTCAACTTCACTATAGCAGAACAATTGTTCCTTAGTGTTGTTTCTGCTTGACTATGAAAGCAGAAGCCTGAGCCAATCGAGTTCATTAAGCTAAAAATCAAATCATGCAGGATTTTACCAAAAGCATATGCCCTGTAAGCAAATCTGATAGAAATTAACCAGATTTGTTGAAGTAAGTCTGTCTTATCAAAAGGGCTTGCTTTCTTATCCTGGTGTGCGAAAAACTGAATGAGGCAGAAGAAACTATACTAGAAAAGTGTGTGTGTGTGTGTGTGTGTGTGTGTGTGTGTGTGTGTGTGTGTGTGTGAGAGAGTGAGTCTGTAAAGAAGACTGGCTAGTGAATTTACCCTGTGTGTTTTGAAAGTAGTGTCTCCAGAGAGGTCGAATCTTATCCTGGCCACCAACGTCCCACACAGTGAAACTGATGTTCTTATACTCCACTGTCTCTACATTAAAGCCTGGAAAAAAATACTAAATGTATCATTTTGGGGCCAAAAAACACATTCAAGTTTTTGACTACTTGAATATTATTGAACAGTTCTAGCCTGCTATATTGTATCTATTACTATACTAGCTGAAGTTCCTAAATTATAAAAAAAAAAACATATATACAATATCCTGTAAACAATATATATATATATATATATATATATATATATATATATATATATATATATATATATATATAATATATTGTAAAAGTTGAGAAACACGAATTATACAAAAACATTTACTTTGCACAAACCACTTCAGTTGTTTTCCTGTGTCTATTTCATATTTAATGTAAGCTTTTGGTTGATTCACTTCTGTATTTTACTGTATATTATTCTTCATAAATTTTCTGTATTATGGAAAATGTGGTGGAAATGACCCCTGGTGGTCTAGTGGTTAGGATGCGTCGCTCTCACCGCTGCGACCCGGGTTCGATCCCCGGTCAAGGAACCATCCCCAGCCACTCTCAGTGCCGGTCCCAAGCCCAGATAAATTGGGGAGAGTTGTGTTAGGAAGGGCATCCAGTGTTGTGGCGACCCCTAACGGGAGAAGCCGAAAGAAAGTTTTTATGGAAAATGTGGTGGAAAGAGAAAGGGGCCAAGTCAGGTGGTGTAACCTGTTATTAAAATAATAGGTAGGGAAGGAGAGAGAATGGAGTAGAAAGAGAAAGACTTTCTTTCGGCTTCTCCCATTAGGGGTCCCCACAGCGGATCATCCGCATGTTTGATTTGGCACATGTTTTTACGCTGAATGCCCTTCCTAACGCAACCCTCCCTATTTATCCGGGCTTGGGACCGGCACTAAGAGTGGCTGGGGTTGGTTCCCCGACCAGGGATCGAACCTGAGCCGCAGCGGTGAGAGGGCCGCATCCTAACCACTAGACCACCAGGGAAGTAGAAAGAGAAAAAAATGTGTATTTATTTATTTTGGGGAAACTGTAGAAAGAATCCTAATATTAAAGCATGAAAGTCAACTACAAACATTTATTTAGTTATATACAGCATGCATATTGGATTGTAAGGCAATCCAGTCTTTTTTTTTTTTATCTTAGTCACTTGTTGTTTACAATGAATACATTTGTTTAATATCATTGGGCCACACCCTGTCCCATCAAACACAGTAAAAGCTGAAAAACGTACAACGTGCTGGTTCAGACTTTGCTTTACTCTAAGTTATAATACATTAATAAAATAGCTCTTACCAATTGTGGGAATGGTGGTAACAATCTCCCCCAGCTTGAGTTTGTACAGGATGGTTGTTTTACCAGCTGCATCCAATCCAACCATCAAAATCCTCATCTCCTTCTTCCCTATCAGGCTCTTCAGCAGATTACCAAAAATATTCCCCATGATTCAGCAGTAAGCTTCTTCAGAATAGCAATCTGTCGATGTGCAGTGTATTAAAACAAAAGCAGAAAGGTAAATATACACAATTATTGAATTATTGAATAAAAGAATACTGTACAGACTCAAAGCTATAAGTAAAACTACCATGAACTGAATTTTCATATACACCACACACACATAAGATGTGAGCTTGCCATTCCTTCGAGCTGCACTCCATTCTGTTTGATCTTCTCTTCTTTGTTCACACATACAGTATCTCTCAGACACACTGAATCTTTCACAGGTCATTTCATTTGCAAAATGCCCACACACTGATTTTCTACTCATTGTGTTTGTGCTCATCCCCTAGTAAACATGTTAGCAAATAACCTGCTCTCAAACATTCATACATTCATTATCAGTAACTGGCTTAGTGGATCTGGAACTCATGAAACGTCTTTAAAAATATTACTATTAGACTGAAAACAGCATCTTTTATGATACACTTTCCAAAACATTTTATTTATTACTCTAAAATGATTTTCAGTTTTTAGGGGACTGTTAAAGATTTTATACTGAACCCCAACACGAAGGATTTCCCATACAGAAAATGTTCCAAATACAACAATGTTAATTCATTCAGTATTAAAAGTGTTGTATATGGAACATTTTCATATACTACATATAAAAACCATAAAACTTAGTAGTACCTTAAAAAATATATAAATAATAACCACAGACTAAATCACTCACCCCTACAGTGAACCAAACATCCAGCTTGTGAACACTGCCCTACATTCCATCTGCTCTTCTGATTAACAAATGTGCCTAATATACGCTTTGTGTCGTGATTATATCAGTGATTAATATCTGATAGTGATTAATATGGTTGAGACATACAGGACACTATAGGAGGCAGGCTGTGGTGCTGAGCTACACCTCCGCCCTCCCCTGCTTTACACCAGGCCATATGAAAGCTTTTCTGTACCTTTAACGCAATGAGAGAGCATATGATGGACAATAAACACCATCTTGCAACCAAGATGATGGACCACTGTCGGATTAATGAGAAGCTCGTGACCTACACGCTCTTCTCGCGTGTCACAGACAAACAGCATCAAGACCTCACAATTATTTAAACGCAAAGCCTGAACAACTGACTGACGCAAATAGTCTCAGTATAGGCCTGCTTTACCGGCTTTACTAGATCAACAAAATGCAAACTACGGGCTACAATGAGGCATCACGGAATGTCGGCGTGGGCTTTATCACAGGCTACAGAGGGGAAAAAAAGCCTGCGATTAGGTTTTTCCTCAAATGTCTCCACGCTTCACTGGACGCAGTGATGCCTGGCTAGACAGATAGAAACACAACGACAATGTCAAAGCCATGGTATGAAACAATGCATTAGATAAAAAAAATAGAAAGAGGAATAGAAGCCGCAATGGCGAAGTCGCGGGTCGGTGTCTTCATTCATTTAGCGACATTGAGGCGCTAGCCGGAGAGCCGGGGTGCTGAAACGCCCCTCGCCCGCCTCATCTTTCTCCAAAAGCCTTTAAATAAATGCAATTAACTCAGGAACTGCTTTTCCCGTGTATCACGTGTACTGTCAACGACTACAAATGAATTCATTAGAAGGCAATTAAAATAATCTAATTTCCTACCTTACCTGTTTCGGAGATGACACCAGCCGATTTCGCATAAGGAGAAGTAGGAGGAAATCTCGCTGTAGGCCTGCTGAGAATTCAACTTTTCTCGCGATAAGTCAGTGGAGTGCTCCTCATGCCTTACAATTCCAGTCATGCTTACAGAAGACGCGATGCTTCTCTCAGCATTTTGAATAATTGTTAAATTTGGTCTCTCTTTTTTTTTTCTCTCTCTCTCTATCTCTCTCTTTTTTTTTTAAATTTGTAAGCCTGCATTATGAAGGCCTCTCTCTTCTGCTGATATTCTACTGATATAAAGCATACATTTATGTTGACCATATGCATGGTAATTAGTATATATAATAATGCCAAATTCAGTAATGTGTTTATGAGAAAAAAATAATGTAGGCATTTATGTGCTAAAGCATGAGCTTAGTGGATAAGGATATGTTCTAGTAAAATAACATTTTAAAGTGACATACCACATTATTCTAAGCAAGTCTCTCCTTGTTTACACTGTCCTGGAGGCTCTTTAACGTTTGTCCCTTGAAAATGTTTGTAGTTTTACTTGTATATATACACATCTTTTCAACAGGTAAGATAGAATCAGTATAACTAGGTAGATAGATAGATAGATAGATAGATAGATAGATAGATAGATAGATAGATATCAAATCAAATCAAATCAAATCAAATCAAATCAAATCAAATCAAATTTTATTCATCGCATACACATACATACAGGGTACGACATGCAGTGAAATGCTTTATACGACGGTCTGGCATGAGGGGAATAGGGTGGGGAGAAAATAAGCAGATAAATAAAGTATAAAGTATAAAAACTATATAAAATAAAATATAAGAATATAAGATATAAAGGATATATAAAGATATGTATGTGAAACAAAGAGAAAAATGTATATACAAAAAAATTCTTATGGCAGTAGACAGTGAAACAGTAAACAATGTGTAAAAAAGTGTTAACAATAGACAATTTTAGTGGTGGGTTGTCCATAAAGTGTCCGTGTGCAGTATGGTGTGGTGTAAGGGTCCGTAAGTGTCTGTGTGCGGTATGGTGTGGTGTACAGTGTCCATTAAGTGTCCGTGTGCGGTATGGTGTGGTGTAAAGTGTCCGTGTGCAGAATGGTGTGGTATAAAATAAATAAATATAAAGTGCACTTTGCTGTGCAAGTCCAGAGTTTTAAGTGTCATGGTGCGAAAGGTGAGATCTGTACAGAGAAGAAGTGTGATGATGGAGAGAGTGGACCAGCTTTTAGATCCTGGGTGTTTCCTGGTTTAAACACCGAATGGCCTGTGGGAAGAAGCTCCTCCTCAATCTCTCTGTGTTCGCTTTCAGGGAGCAGAAGTGTTTCCCTAAACGCAACAAAGAAAAGAGTCCATTGTTGGGATGGCTGAGGTCCTTCACAATCTTCCTGGCTCTGGTCCTGCACCGCGTGCTGTAGATGTCCTTCAGGTCAGGGAGCTTGGTGTGGATGGTACGTTCAGCTGAACGCACCACCCTCTGGAGGGCTCGCCTGTCCTGCATGGTGCTGTTCCCGAACCAGGAAGTGATGCTACCCATCAGGACGCTCTCAATGGTGCAAGTGTAGAAAGTCTTAAGCACCTGAGAGGGTAGTTTAAAGTCCCTTAAGCGTCTCAGATGGTACAGACGGGCCTTCTTCACCAGGGTGTTAGTGTGACAGGACCAAGACAGATCCTGTGTGATGTGAACACCCAAGTACCGGAAACTGTCCACTCTTTCCACTGGAGTCCCGCAGATGTTTAGCGGTTGGTATGACCGCTCCCGCTTTGTGCTGAAGTGCACGATCAACTCCTTCGTTTTGTTGACGTTCAGGAGAAGGTTGTTCTCCTGGCACCATCTCTCCAAGTTTTTAACCTCCTGTAGGTAGGCCGTCTCATCATTGTTGTTGATCAGGCCCACCACAACAGTGTCGTCAGCAAACTTGATAATGGTGGTGGAGTTGGATGTGGCCACACAGTCATATGTGTACAGCGAGTACAGCAGGGGGCTCAGAACACAACCCTGGGGAGCTCCAGTGCTGAGGGTAAAGGGTGGATGAGGTCATTAAGAATTACAGAATTACAGAAATGGTTCTAAGGCTATAGCATTGAAGAGGAATGTGCAGAAGTGAAAGGTTACAAGATTACAAGATTATTGCATTTAAGGAGTTAGCAAGCTGAATAAACAGTCTATATATATATATATATATATATATATATATATATATATATATATATACGTTATATACACATAAATGAATGTGAAATGTAGGGCAGAATGTTCAGTAATGATAAAGATACGTATAGATAAAATAGTGCAGATGTACTGAGGAGTAAAAAAGATATAGTTTGTAACATGTACATATATTGTTCAGAGGTTATATACAGTGTTTTGTTTTGTAGTGATTTAGCGGTGTAGTGTAGAGTTCAGTAGTGTGATGGTGGATGGAAAAAAGCTGTCCCTGAACCTGCTGGTTCTGGTGCATAAGTTCCTGTATCTCCTTCTTGATGGAAGGAGGTTAAACAGATTATGACTGGGATGTGAAGAGTCCTTGATAATGTTGTGAGCTCTGTGCAGACATCTTCTGTGATTAAGGTGTTTAATGGCAGGTAGTTGGGTGCCAGTGATGCGTTGGGCGGTTTTGACCAGTATGTGCACAGTTATAATTAGGTTATGCACAGTATGTAGGCTTATTGTTTTCCATAAGTGTCATTGAAATATTTTGTTAACGCCTCATGAGAAAGACAACTACACAAGTATACTTTCATTTCAAAACACATTTCAATCCATCTAAGATGTTTTAACTTTATTAGAGACCTGTCAAGTGCAAGATCTGCAATCTGCAAAAGCATCCGCAATGTATATCAAGTGTTTGCGTGATACTGATACACATTAATATGTAGAAAAGATGCATGTGCAGTTTATTAAAAGCCCCAAATCTAAATGCCAACTGTAAATATAATGAAGGAAGTTTTGAATCACATCTTTAACAGTTTTTAAAATCTACTCATTTATCTTAGGCTATTTATTATAAAAGCACAACTTTAGTTATATTTTCCCCAGAAATAATGTGAGCTAGCCTAGTTTTTGACAGCAGGCTAACAATGAATTAAATTATATGTTACAGAATATAGACCATTTCGATGATGCAAACAATAACAAATGCGTTGTGATGATACTGCACATGTCTGGTCATAAAGCACGGACATGTCACAGCAAAATGACTTACACATACTTTTAAAGTTTAGCTAAAACAGAACAGGTATTTTTGTAAAAAGAAAAAAAAAAAGAAAAAAAAAAGAAGATAATGATTTTAAATTACCAGGCTCCTTAAATCAGACAATGAAGCAACAACTTATCACTCATAACATTACACGCTTACCTAAAGTACCATATCCAGACGTGTATTACTATCTGGTTGAGACCGAGTGGGTCTACACGAGAGAAGTAGTAGTAATGGTAAAGACTTGTAGCCTGGATGTTTAAAATCACTTTCTTAGCAGAAAAATGTGGCCATACAATGTAAACAACGTTTAGCTTGTGTTTGGTGAAGTGTCACATGCTCTTAGATACAGGAAAGAAATGTGATCAAATCATTTTCTTCTCCTTTGTCAGCCATTAAGGAATAAAAAAAAAAAACAGCTATTAAACACACACAAATATATTTGAGCTTGTGCAGCTTGCTACAGATGCGATTAGCGAGCTAGGATTAGTGCGCTCTCTGGCCATCCAATCACAGGACTATAAACATGATTGGATGCCTTCTAGAGGACCCCAATGCTGCCAACTCGCAATCTGATTGGTTAACACAACAGCTTCAAGCAACATTCCCTCACTCTTAATTCTGAAGGCTTGGATGCTTGGTGATGTGAAGGCTGAAATCTAATTTAACGTAAACAGACACTCCTAGAAGCAGCACATCTGAGAGAAACGCTATGAAATAAATATACCATTGGGCATAATTTAATACATATTCATGAATAAAAAAATATAAAAAATTTAAATTAGTGACTCTGATAGATTAAGCCAGCATTGAAGGACTTGCTGTCCCTGACGCCCTGTCACTGTTGAAATAAAGGATCATTAATTATTAGAGAAACCTGAAGGACATGCTGCTGTTCTAGTCTGATCCACGAATGCAAACAAATCTGCCGGAAATACTAGACCTACACGTTTCAAACGGAACTCGTGTATTAAACAGTCTAGTGTTAAAGACCGGATCTTGAGCTGGTACGCCTCTCTGTCGCCACTTGGTGATTGTAGCAGGAACTGCGCCGCCAGTAACAGAGGCGTGCAGAGACTTCTGGGATGCTGGAGGAATGCTGGAGGCGGGGCTCCGTATAACCAGGTGTTAGGACGAGGATCGCGGTTCTGCTTTGCTTTTATCATTGCAGTATAATAACACATCAGCCTTAACTGGCATCGGGCCTCACGCTATTTAAGTAGTGTGAGAGTGTGTGTGAGAGAGACAGACAGGAAGAGTCATCATCGGTGCAAAGCCGTCGCCTTTCATTCTCTACGCAGTGAGGATCATTTATTTTACGGAAGTTAAGAAGCTCCACGAGTATTTTTGAAAGATTTTTTAAATTGAAATATATATATAATGTTGCTGAGGCGTGGTATTTTGTTCGTGTTGCTCGCTGGCTTGGTTTTGGCTGCAGCTGATGACAGTGAGACGGAGAGTAATGTTGCGGAGTTGGAGGTGGAAACGCTGGTGAGTTGCGTGAAGTTTTTTTTTTTCTTTCTTTCTTTCTTTCTTTCTTTCTTTCTTTCTTTCTTTCTTTCTTTCTTTCTTTCTTTCTTTCTTTTAATGATTAGTGCGGACAGTTTGTTCTGTCGGATCATGATTACCTCATTTCATCCTCTAATGCAGCAAAACCCAGCACATTCTGCACTGCATTTGAACATCTGGCTTGCTTTCCAGTAGCACATGCAGTGAGCAGTGAATTTTCCACTTACACGTATGCACATAATCATATGTGGATGTGCTTTTTTTAGGCCAAGCCGGAAACATGCACAGTTGCATCAGTGATGGGGGACACGCTTCATATCCATTACACGGTAAGACAGCAGATTCTTTTGCAAAGCAAATGTATTTTTTTTTGGAAATGGGTGAAACAAAAAGATTAGGCACCGCCCAGTGGACTTTGCTTCTTTAAAGAAAAAAGCAGATCAAACTACAATAAAGAGTGCTGAACAATATAGAGAGTGCTTAATAATTTCACATGATGAAATCCAGATGTTGCGTTCCGCATGTGGTGGTTTTCGCGTTAGTCTGAGAAGCTTCATTGTAGAGTGTGGATTCTAAATGAGAGAGTAGATCAGCCGAGCCTTGGCCACGATCAGCTCTAAAACGGTGACGTGTGCTTTCGCGAGCTCCGAATCAAATCCATAGAATAGACCGGAATAGTGATGTGTCAGCATGAAAACGTGACCTGGCCTAGAAATCCTATTCTCTGTGTGACGAGTGTGGAGTCTACACTATGAGGAACATTGGGCTCCAGGAGGAGGAACAACACGTCAGCACTCCAGCTCAGGCTGGCAGCAGTCCAAACACACAACTGTGCGCACTAGATCAAGAGAATCCACTCTACTCACACCTAGTGCTCTGGGATACAACATTTAATCCTGATGTGATTGATTTTTACTAGAAATTTCAACAAGCGGCTGTACTGTGTATATAGGGGCGGCTTTTGGATGGCAAGGTGATAGACTCCTCTCTGTCCCGTGATCCACTGGTGGTCGAACTTGGCAAGCGAACTGTCATCTCAGGTATGTGTTATGTAAAATGAATGAAGTATTTTAATACTGAGCCATCACACTCTACCTTACTGTCTAACGCACACCTTTCTTGCACAATGAAAATTTGTTTGAAAGTTCTTTGCAAATGAATAATAAATAGCTAAATAAAATAGTACACATAACAATGTTAAAGCTTGTACCCTTCATTTCCTGCAGCTCCACAATCCCTGGTTCTATTATATGCTTGGGTTATGGTCCGTGTGAAGTTTCTGTGAATTCTCTATCTGTGTCTTAATGAGTTTCCTCTGACCTGGAAACCTTTTCTGGCTTTCTTCCACATAGAAAAAAAGTGCAATGAGTATACAGCGATATTAAACATCCGAGCTAGAAACAAATAAACACTTCTTGCAGAAAGATAAGTAGCATATACAAACAAAAGGAAGCTGCAATAGAAAAACTTGAATTTGAAGGTTGCATTCAACAAACATCCAAACCTTCTTAAAATACTCAAAATATTTGTTTATGTCATTATCTTGTTTTTTATTATTCTGACTCTAGCATTTGCAGGTTATAAATGTCTCTCCGCAATGACCCACTTCTAATATAATTGCTTACCCCTGCCAAAATCATTCTCATTGGTGGGTTGGCTTCAGCAAAAATGGCCCTAGCTATGAATGAGTGTGTGAGAATGTGTGTATGGGACTATGCAATGAACTGGTGTCACATTCAAGGTGTGTTCCTGTCTTAAACCCAGTTTTCCAGAACATTGTGACTTTAAGGATAAAGGAGATACTGAATGAATAATTGTCTACTACTATAAGGGTTCTAATGCTAATTCCATATAGTATCGCAGTATTCAGTAATGAGAAACAAAGATTAGTTCTGGAACAACATTATCATCTCTTCTTCTTTATCCCACAGGTCTAGAACAAGCCCTGATTGGTGTTTGTGAAGGGTATGTGTCAAGTGCTTTAATGCAAAATGTCTGAAGTTGTTGTTAGACTTTGCATGTGATTCATGTAATTATTTAAAAGCACTCAGACCTATTTAAGGGAAAGCTTCTTTCCAGCATTTGATAAAAGGTTAAACTTCAAAAGCTCATATCATTAATATATTTTAGATATGAAAATGTATAAAAGTGTACTTATATGCTTGTGCTAAATCTGGTACAAGGTGATATTTCTTGGCTCGCCCATTAACACAATCATTGTGTCTTTTCTTTTTACTCAGACAAAAATTCAAGGCCACAATTCCTGCACATCTGGCATACGGAAAAAAAGGATACCCTCCAACTATCCCAGGTAACATGGCAACACTTGGTTTCCTGAATTGATGCCATCACATAATACATTTATTTAAATTTTTTTATGAATATATATATTTTTCTGGAAACTTTTCCAATAATTTTAACATATTATATTGTATATTATAGCTTACTGTACATTTAAACATAAACAATTAGGTAAAGGTTACGCTTCACTGATCTACATACAGTGCTGAGATGTGCAAGTATATATATACGTGTGTGTGTGTATGTGTGTGTGTGTGTATATATATATATATATATATATATATATATATATATATATATATATATATATATATATATATATATATATAAAATTGCATTTGACACATATTTGTTTCGCTGATTTTCCCAGTCTCTCACGGATAGCACAATAGACCAAAAAACTTATAGAGAATTGTTTTTTATGGAGTTTTATGTTAAAATAATGAAATGTATAACAATAAATATAATTATTAATTATAAAATGAAGTAAAATATTAATACAGTACAGTACTGTATACAGTAATGTTTTTTATGTTTATCGTGGGCGGTTTTTGAACGTTACCACTGCGATAAATGGGGGATTTATATATATATATATATATATATATATATATATATATATATATATATATATATATATATATATATTGCATATGTGTGTGTTAGATTAATGAAAAAAGTATTGGAGAAGTATTTTTTGCTCAGTCTTTAGCAACAGATTATATAGTAAAAGGTAATTAAGATCTTGCCTTGGAAACCATTATAAAGTACAGTACACAAAGTCAAATTAAAGTTCCTCACTGATAAATGACTATTTAAAATATTGTCATATCTAATTTAACTATTCAAGTAGATGCATTAATATAACTAGTACTACTGTACTGACAAAATATTTGAAAATCTCACTCATGTTCTTATGCTTTATATATAGATATATATAAATATTGTCAAAAGCTTTTTCCAAGAGCTTTTAATTTAATTTTCAGATTATTTTACTTGTGTGTGGACAAAAACAGTTCAGAGTTTGGCAGATATTTTAAGGATGAAATAACAAGTAGCTCAAACCATCCATTCAGCATGAGTCATAAAAGGACTCTAGGGCGATCTAATTTAGCTCAGTGACCCACTGACTGAAGCGGTGTATGTACATTTCTGGACAGCTAACTGATATTATACGATAATTCATGATAATATAACACAATTGAATAGTCAAATAAATACAGTAAAATAATAATTTAGTCATCAAATGAAGTGAAAGCAGCACAGCAATAACCCAGATATGTTGTACAGACAAAGCAAGTATTCTTTTATTAGACTTTTTTCAAGTTTATGATTACCATCCATTAATAATTAAAGCTACAGTATTGTAGTGACAGTATCTACTTTTGAAAATGTAGTGAAGTAAAAGTTGACAAAAATTCATGTTTGAAATGTGCATAAAAGTATGAAATATTTCCTAATTATCTATAGAAATGACTTGGGTTTTGATAGTGTGTGATAGATCTAAATAATACAGCAATGATGTGCTAGAGGTGTGTTTCAGGTGTATGATGTGTTTTAGGTACTTAAATCTGGTAACTGCTGACAAGACCAGTGCTATGAATTGGCATAAATTCAACTGATAATAATAATAATAATAATAATAATAATGATAATAAAAAAATCATGATCACAAGCCAGGCTAACTATGTAACAAAAAAATGTAGGGAATATAAATAAGTGAGATTTCTATTATATAAGATTAAGAAATAGCAATGAGTCCTTCTATAAGGATAGCCTAGAAGCTCAGAAAATGCAATAAACGTAATTTAGTAACAGATGTTATGGAGCCACAAGGTAAAAGGAGAAATTAATTGCATTTTATATATTTTTCCTTATTTAGCACAGAAGTGAACCATGGGGAGGGTAGAGAAGGGGATAGCTAACATGATAATGTTCATTTAGATAATTAGCATTTTCCTACAATACTGTATAAATGTGATTAATGAGTAAGAACTAATCTTCAAGCTTAAACAAGAGAATAAAATCAATATTTGCCATCTAGAATGTTTTACTTCTCTCTCTGCAGGTGACTCAACTCTGGAGTTCGAGGTAGAGGTGATCTCCCTGGTGCAGCAGACACCCTGGCAGAAGCTGGTAAATGATGTCTTTCCTCTTGTGTGTCTGGCGCTAGTTCCCACTTTACTGGTATTGGTGGGTTTCTACCTTTACAAGAAGGCCAACGCACAACCTCAAGGCAAGAAGAAGAGCAAGGACAAGAAGAGCAAGAAGAAATAAAAAAAAAGGATATAAAAGGAACAATAAACTATTTAAATAAAAAATTTGAAAATCTGGGGAAAAAAATGTCTGGAGTGCCATCTTTCTAGTTTTATTGGTGTTTGTCGTTTTTCTTGTTTGATTTGTATCACAGATTTATCAAAACAATCCAAAATGAAATTTGCATCTTATTTCTGTCTAAGTATTTTTATAAAGATATGAACTATATGAATAATTATGAACTATAATCATGTTGCTGTCAGGTATATACAGTGTAATACCAAAATATTCTCGAAGAATGTGTTAAAACATGCGTGTTACTTGCCTGAATTGTGCCTGTTTTCTTTTGATATTGATTCACATGTTTGTCATCTATCATGCATGTCTGACTCTTTTTTGGATCAAGATTTGTGTCTAGACATATGTGTTTATGTGTGTCTTCTCTGAAGTGTCTGCTGCCCTACATAAGCCGCCTCTATGACTGTCTTGTCTGTGTGTGTTTGAGTTTTTAAAGGGGGAGAGGTTTGGAGTAATGGGCTGGACAACATCAGCAGCGAGTTCTGCTGCTTTAGTATCTCGTCACTGACAGAGATTCCATCCAGGTATTGCTTAAGAAGAATCCTTAGCTGCTGGTTCTCCCATCTTAGGACCTTCTTCTCCCGTTCTAAACACAAACGTTCCAGTCGAACCTTGTTGTAACGTTGCCAGAACTTTTCTAGATCTGTATAATCCATCATTGTCTAAAAGTAGAGAGGAAGTAAGGGGTCAAATGTATAAAAAAAAAATCAAGAAAGAGATGGAAAAAAATGAAGTCTTCATTATTAATGTTTCAAAAGTGCTACTGTTTAGTTTCTTAAAGTTCGGTGTGTTTTGGAAGTCGGTGAGTGATGTGGTTAAGGAGTGTGATGTCTGAGGTATAACATGATAATAACTGAAGTGATTTGTGAAAATGTGCATTTTACCTGTGCTAACTCTTCAGACATCGCCTCCATAGCATGTGCCTTCTCCTGACTCAGTTCCTCGGCAGTTAAAGATGACGTGTAAAAGGGAAGCACCTTCTCGTGCTCCGTTTCAAGCTTACGACACACATCAGCCACACGTAACAACATCTCTCCCTGAAGAAAAGAAACAAAGGGGTTGAACATGTTGAAAATCTGCCAAATATCCAGCTTGCTATGTTTTTTTTTTTCGTTTTTTTTTTACTGTTTATGCTTTATGACCAGCAGTGTGCGAGTGTGTAAAAGTGTGTGTACCTTTCCAATAATATCCTGTAGTTTTTTAATTGTGTTATTGCTGTACATAGTGTGGTTAGCTAGTTGTGTTCTGTCAGCTGCTTGGGCAGAGCTGAGCTTAGCTCTGAGCTGTTGGACTTTCTCTCCAACGTCCTCGCATTCTAGACGAAGGTCATTTGCAGATGCCTCATACTCCCTCTGACTGGAGCTCAGATGAGAACGTAGAGCATTAATTGTTGCCTGTATGAAACGCAGAAGACATAAGCTGCAGCTACACAAAACAAATTTGTAACCTAATCTCTGTAAAGATTAATTTACATACATTGGATGTAAAAATAAGTATGGTTTCAGAAATGTTTTATTCTCTGACCTGCAATTTCTGCATGTGCCTCATCTGCAGGTCTGCTTCTTGAGCATTGAGCTGGTCTGTGGCACGGAGTGAATTAAAAGCAATCTGTCGATCCTCAGTGGCTTCAGTGTACTTCTGCTGTTCCTCTTGAAACTGCTGCCACAACTTATCCACTTTGCCTTCCATCTGGATGCGCAGTGTGTGCTTTTCCTCAATGTCCTGCACAAACACAGACCAAACCTGAATCAAGATAATTCATTCTACACATATAATAACTAAATTGTAAATATCGCAAATGTTGTTAGAACGTAGTCTGGTTTTGCTCTCAATGAAGCCAATAGTAAAACAGTACCCGGTTTTTGATGTCATCACGTGAACTCTGATAGTCCTGTCGGGCTTCACTTTCAATTTCAGTGTAATGCTGTTCTATGGCAAAGGTGCCTGCTTCCAGGTATTCAATATCCTGCTGATGCTGATTCAAAATGTGTTCCCTGTAAAAAAAAAATGTATTCACTCTAAGTACTGGATGTGTTTTTTTTTTTTTTTTTTACATATTGTTCCTATATCCCTACCTTGCTTCCTATTCCTGTTGCACTTCATGTCCTGCCAGCACTGTATATGTTATAGATAGTATAGTACCTTGGACCTTGTGATTAAGAAATATGTTATTTTATCTCACTGAACACTGTGACAATAAAGATCTGCTTTACTTATAATGTCAGGTTTGTACTTCCTACAGTGCTACGACTGTGATATACAAAACCATTTATAATGTATGTGTGTAAATAGAAAAAGAGTCTGAATACCTATCTGTGTTGCACTCAGTACTGAGTTCCTTAATACTGGTGTTCCAGTGTGATTCAATTGTTGCTATTCTGCTTTTCTGTACATCAAGAAGACGATCTACACACTGAAGATGAGACCGGTGAGCCAGTGCTGACTGCTGCTCTGCTTCATTCAGATCACACACCAATAACTGCAACATTTACACACCTGTTAGAAGCATTTAGTGCTTAGATTGACATTCTTCAAACAGATTTGCCACTTTATCTGCAACGTCTGGACTTTCCCACCTTGATGACATTGTCCTTGCAGTCCACAACTCTCTCGAAGGTTTGGCTGAGTATCGCAAAATCATTACGCAGCTCTGCTGCTCGAGTCTGGCGCAGGTTCACACGCCACAGCTGGTTCAACTTGTGCAGGTTGACTTTGCTGTTCCGCTCTTCCTTTTGTAGTTTATCCTACCAAAACATGATGAAACAGCATTAGGCCTGATCTGATGTTAAACCTACAGCACCAGCAAGTCTGTGGACCAATATTATATTTATATTTAAATTTTGTAATTAAACACACACCTTAAGGAACTGTGTGAGCACATCTTCTTTTATTTTGCCACTTTCTTCTTCAGCCTTGGCCTTCAGCATTCTCTCCTCCTCTGTACCCTTCTTTCCTCCTTTCTTCGGCATAACTGCTCTATTCCTCCAAGAACCACTGAAGCGCTGTTAAGACAGTATGCTCCAATCAGGCATAACATGACCACCTGCCTAATATTGTGTTGGTCCCCCTTTAGCTTCCAAAACAGCCCTGACTTTTCGAGCATTAACAGTATTAACTTCTTCAGTAGCTAGCCTGTTTGGATCGGACCACACGGGCCAGCCTTCGCTCCCCATGTGCATCAATGAGCCTTAGCCACCCATCTGGTTTAACCACTGTTCGTTCCTTGGTCCACTTTTGATAGGATGCAGTTTTGGAGATGCTCTGACCCAGTCGTCTAGACATCACAATTTGGCCCTTGTCAAACTCGCTCAAATCTTTACGCTTGCAAATTTTTCCTGCTTCTAACACACCAACTTTGAGGACAAAATGTTCACTTGCTGCCTAATATATCCCACACCCACTAACAGGTGCCATGATGATTATATTGTATTATTCATTTACCAGTCAGTGGTCCTAATGTTATGTCTGATTGGTGTACATAGATTACATGACTTCAAGAACAGTTGTTGTATGCAGTTGTTATTGCTTTTAATGATCAAATGCGAAACTCACTTATAAACAGCATGACAGAAGAAGACAGATGGCAACACTTGAAAGGTAACAGGGAAACTAGAATCACAGAGACTTGAGAACATGAACAGTGCCAAGGAAATAAACTGAAGTAAAAGATATATAGTAAATATACTAAAGCTACTATTTCAGACTGAGAGGAATCAACTCATTCTGCAGACAGACTCGTGTGGATCATTTATACAGGGTCATGTTTTTTTTTCTTTTTTTCTTTTTTAGATGTTTATAACAGTAATGTATAAACATTTTGAGAATGTTATTTATGACTTATTTTATATTGGCTAGGTTTGAAACAATACCTGAGATTAGCTGTCATGCTTCATTGAAACACTTATTATTTATGATTTCCTGTTTCCTGCATTATTTTAACAAATACACATCATCTAATCCTGTATAAACACATAAAGAGATCCCCCAGAACAGCAGAGAGCCAGAGAAAACTATGACAAGTAACATGCACATAGCAGTTAAAGAAGATTAATGCACGGATAAATTACAAGTGAAACACAAGTTTATATAACAAACAAACCAAGATGTAATGTCTAACCTGAATAATGAATTAAACTCGGCCCTGTAGTCCAGTTCTTACCGAATACTACTGCTCTCCTGTTCTGTTGAATGTTGCTAGGCAACTACAAGCTGTTTCCTACATCCGGTCGAGTTACTAGTAAACTGAAATGCACAAAGCATTAAAAATTAAACCACTTCCTAAATTCGCATTGACCAATAAACAAGAGTCAAAAAAAAAAAAAAAACATAAATTATTGAAACAGACTGTATGCAGATGTAATTTAACCACTGCCCAGGCTCCGCTGCGATCTCATCTCCATGGAGAGTGACTGGAACATCAAATATGCACAAGGCCTCTGTGCCTAATATCACTATTTGATACAAAAAAACACAAAAAAAACCACACAAATCTGGTGAAAAGACTTTCCAGACGATTAAAGGATGTTATAATAGCAAAGGGAGCAGCTTCAAAATGCTTAAGACAATCTGATGTGTCGACAGTCTAAAATAATAATAATAATAATAATAATAATAATAATAACATTTAATAATCACTTTTTTTGCACTGATTATTTTTTTATTCCAAGATTGCCCGTCTAAGACGTAATTGTTCTTCACAAAGAACTCGGGACTCATCACATAATGACAACAGCACGATATCCTTCCGCCACGAAGTAGCTCGAGCTCAGAAGAAATTGCCACATTTTGATCACGAGTTGACCAGATTATTACTTTCAAAACATATTTATGTTACTTAATACATTATCTATTTATTTTAAAATCATTGTTACATTTCTGGTGTTAAAATACGCGGAACGTTTTGCGGCGGAAGAACGTATTACAGTTCCGGTCCGCCTTTTCCGGTCCTCTTTCCTGCCTCCTTTCCAAGATGGTGAGTAGTGAAACGTGTTGACGAGCTCCGTGAATGTGAATAAACTCTACATATGTCGGTGCTGTGGTAGAGAAAGTGTGCTGTGGTGAAGTTTGGTTGTTGTATTAATGTCCTGAGTGAACTCGATATAAATAATAAGTGCTGTATGTGGTGTATTTTGAGAGGAGAGTAATAGAGTGCGGCAGAGTAACACCATGCGCCGCTCCTCATGTTAGCAGCAGGCCGCAGTGTGCAGCCTGAACTGAGGTATTACTGCGTTATTACTGAGAGAAAATAAGTTTAGTAATTAAATATATTTTCTAGCTGGTAGGATTTTAACATATGGACGTGCAGTTATGAGGATATGACTAACAATGAATAGTTATTTCCATATTATGATTCCATGTAATTTTTAATTTGGGAGTTTTGTAATCCGTATTGGATTAATATACTTTTAAATTACCAGCTGTTAATGTTTTCATAACTTAATTACAGATAAAATGCTCATTTGATAAAGTATTGTTAGCTATAACATAAGCTTATACAAGTAACAATACCAAATCAACTGTTTGAGACTGAGGAAAAATCATCTAATGAGCAAAATCACGTCCATCACTTGTATAGGGTCAGGAATCATTTATATTTTAGCTGTTAACTAGTGTGTACATCTGTTTTATACACACATTTATTCTTATCTATACGTTGTATAGTTATGTATGACAGTGTATAAGCAACAGATATGAACATTTCATACACCACTCCTGTTGGTAATGTCTTGTTAATGACCTGTATGGCAATCAATGTTTTGTTACTTGTTTACTTATTTTTTTATTATTTATTTACATTTTTCAGCTGTCATACTTATTTGAACGTTTCTGTTGATTTTCTATTTCCCTGCATTACTTCAGCATCATACAAATACTCATCTAGTCGTAGATAAACAGCTACATAATCAGCCAAATTAATTCATAATGTTTTAAAAGTTGGCAGAATTTATATATATGTCATGGTCTAAATTGTGAATTAAGTGAATGATTTAAAGTGTGTATATGTGTATATAATGTACACACACACACTTTATTTATCTGCCTTCTTTTTCTTTATATTTTTCTCCCCATCATATTCCCTAATGCCAGACAGTTGTATAAAGCATTTTACTGCATGTCATACTCTGTATGTATGTGACAAATAAAATTAGATTCAATATATATATAAAATGCTGAAAGGTCATTGGCAAATCTGTATCATAAATATGAATGAAAAGGCGGAATGCTAATGGGAATTTTTTTTTTACTCTTTACTTGGAGAGCTGGGCTTTTTGTACATCAGTGTGTCAGATTTCTGTGATTTTGACTTCTGACTGCTTTGTGATTGTACTGCTATATTTTAGCAAAAATAAAATCGCTCATATTACCCAGTTTGGCAAATTTCTAAAACATAATTCTCATGTGAATACTGTTTTAAATTTGCATCTTTTTTTTTTTATGTATTAATTTTTTATTTTTTGTTTAAAAAAAAAAAAAAAAAAAAAAAAAAACAGACTAAGAAGAGAAGGAATAACGGACGCGCCAAGAAGGGCCGTGGGCATGTTCAGCCTATACGCTGCACTAACTGTGCTCGGTGTGTACCCAAAGACAAGGCCATCAAAAAGTTTGTGATCAGGAACATCGTTGAGGCTGCAGCCGTGAGGGACATCTCGGAGGCTAGTGTATTTGACTGTAAGTCATCCATGTTTACTTTTTAAGCCCCATAAGAGGCCTTATAAAATAATGTGAAATTATTTGTAGTAATAATCAATGTGCATTTGGTAAAATATGTAAATACTGCTTTTCGGATTTATTGTCAGTAATTTGTGTCTGCAATTGTTCTGTTCTTTCCCTCACATAGCCTATGTGCTGCCCAAGCTCTATGTCAAACTGCATTATTGCGTGAGCTGTGCCATCCACAGTAAGGTGGTGAGGAACCGCTCTCGGGAGGCCCGAAAGGACAGGACACCACCTCCACGCTTTAGGCCTAGCGTAAGCATCTGATTATCTTAATAACAACTATATGATTTTTAAACACAATTTGTGCACAAACTAAACACATTTTTTGTTGTTTTTTTGCAGGGTGCTCCCCCCAGAGCTCCTCCTAAGCCTATGTAAAGAATGAGTCAAAAAATTGTACATGTAAATGTGCAATGAAATAAAATAATTTGATGAGGATCACTGTCTTGTATGAGTAGTTTTTTCCAATCTCGTTTGGCTTACAAATGCCTTATTAGGGATAGTTTGCTTTGTAGTGTTTACACAGGTTTAGACAATGTTACCTCCCCTATTGTTTTTTTAAATGCTAAAAGGACTTATTATATAAAATATTTTTTGTTATTCATTAAAATGAGTCATTGACTAAATCGTGAATTAAGTGAATGATTCAAAGTTGATCAAAAGCCTTAAAAAAAAAAAAAAAAAAATTTAAATTCAGGTTTTTGGGAAAACGTCTTTCTATATCAAATAAAATCCTGACATGGATTTTTTTTTGTGGAGCTGTACACTGGCGATCAAAATTAGAGAACAATTTATAAACAATTGAACAATTCTGAAATCATCTTCAGTCATCTTCACTGCTCAACAGTTGAAGGAGTTTTTGTCCTGTCTATACCATGCTACCAGAACACCTTTTCCACAAAATAACTAAGGCATTTAAAAAAAACATTATATTGCAGAAAACACACTGATCAAAATTAGAGAACAACAATGACTGTAGCATGGAAAAAGATTACAACAAAATTTTCTGAAGGTTACAACAGTCAGCAATTAGTAGGAAGTGTACAGGCCTCTGCTCTGAATGACTTCAGCACATCTGCGGCCACAGGACAGCACTAGTCTCTCACACTGCTCTGGTGTGATTTTGGTCCACTCTTCTTCCAGTCTCCTCCACAGTTCGGTGACTGTAGTGGGTTTCTTGGCCATAACTTTGTCGCCAAGGATTTTCCAGAGGTTCTCTATTGGGTTGAGATCAGGACTCTGGGCAGGCCATGTCATTATTTCAATGTTTTCAGTTT
The DNA here is from genome assembly GCF_014805685.1 of Silurus meridionalis. NCBI lineage: Eukaryota > Metazoa > Chordata > Actinopteri > Siluriformes > Siluridae > Silurus > Silurus meridionalis. The sequence continues at coordinate 17,798,072 of NC_060884.1, read as the reverse complement.
CAAGGAACTGCTTTACCCGTTTTGCTGTGTGACAGCGTTGTCCTGCATGAACACTGTGGGCTGATTGGGTGATAAACGCAGGGAAGGAACCATATGTTGTTGAAGAAGGTTCTGATAAACATTTGCATTCACTCTGCCATGTTGCTGTATAAGAGGCCCAACTCCTGCTGCAGAAAACATGCCCCAAACCATGACACTTCCTCCTCCACTTTTCACTGACTTCTTTACACACTTTGGGTTCAGTCTTTTTTCAGTTTGTCGCCGAACATAATGTTTCCCATCTGACCCAAATAAATTAAAATTGCTTTCATCACTGAAGTGAACTTTGGACCAGTTCTCCTCTGTCCACACAACATGTTTAGTCTAGTCTTTTGATTCTTTCTGTAATGAGAGGTTTGGTCACTGCAGAGTGGGCTTTCAGTCCAAATGCTCTTAAACGTAGAGACAATGTATGGTGAGACAGATCCTTACCCTGTTCAGCGCTGAACTGGTGAGAAATTCCAGCTGCAGTGTGGAAACGATTGCCCATTGAGATCTTCCGCAGTATCCTGTCCTCTCTTGTATTTGTCTTCCGTGGACGACCAGCCTTCTTGGCGGACTTGAATGAGTTTGTGATGATGTAAAGATTCAATATTCTTGAAATCACAGATTTGGAACGACCAACTTATCTTGCTATGGCTGATAGGGTCATCCCTTTGGCCTTCATCTGGACAACCTGCTGCCGGAGGCTTTCATTCACTTTAGAACGGCCCACCATCTTGCAGAGTCAGTGAAACTGGAAGTTAGGCTGCCAGTTAAATAGGGGTTGACAGAAAATCAAGGAAATTAGCACCAGGTACCAGAATAACACCAATAACTGGGAGGTATCTGAAAGTGTTCTCTAATTTTGATCAGTGTGTTTTCTGCAAAATTATGTTTATTTTTTAAAAATGCCTTAGTTCATTTGTGAAAAAAGATGTTCTGGTAGCATGGTATAGACAGGACAAAAACTCCTTCAACTGTTGAGCAGTGAAGATGACATTATTTCAGAATTGTTCAATTGTTTATAAATTGTTCTCTAATTTTGATCGCCAGTGTAAGTGTAATTAACACCCGGACTGGAATCCTTGCTTAATACCACTTTGAACTTTTAAGAGCAGACATCCTGTGCATTTATTAGCACCCTTAGTCGCTAGCTCAGATTTAGAAGCCATTGTTGTCAGAGCATTGTTTAGCCATCTGTTTAACCTACATGTTGGATTTGAAACTGCTGAAGGGCCACTAAATCTCCTTGATCCTCTTTATGAGGTGTCTTAAGCACCAGCGTTTTCTTTCCCTGTCAGATGTGCATTCGGAGTAAACTGCAACGTCTAGCTGATCAGTTTTGTTGGATCGAGCACGATCTTTCATCAAAGAAGAATTGCTTTCTTAAAATTGTAAGAAGAAAGCACAAACAAGATCTGGTTGTCCTGATATACTGCTGTGTTTTGAGGCAGCTGAAAAGAAAAGTATCAAAAGAAGAATTTTCTTTCCTGTGGCCAGTCTTTCCATTTCTCCTACACATTCTGGAGCTCTAATTAAAATGGCTGATCGTCATGAAGCTGCGGAGGAGAGGGAGATGGAGGCACAAGAAGTGATGAGTGAAGAGGAGGCTCTGCTGCACTTCGGCCGATACAGTGAGGCCCGAGCTGGCCTACCCTGGGAACAACGCACATTCAAGGAGAAGCTGATGCATCACCTGGATCGGACATTTTTAGTTTTCCTTGCCATTTTCACCCTGTTTGTACTTTCAGAGGCAGCATATAAAATTTGGTATGTTACCAACTGGAGAAAGATTTTGTTGATTATACTTGACTCTGTCTCCTACCTTTTTTTGCAAGAGAAGGAGGAAGAATTGCTTGAATTGTGAATAGTTGATTGTTTACCTGTATGTTTTGCCTGAAAAATTGTTGCATGTTCCTTTTAACAGTAACTACATGACACAGATAATTTGTGATTACTGGAAATATAAACTGAACTGTATCTGCCATACATTAATAAATCATTATGTGTTTTATCACTTTAAAATGGAGTTGTTTCAACACATTTTAAGTACTAATTGTATATGTATATAAATAGATACATGTTTGGAATTTCCAACGTCTGAGTTTTTTTTTTTATTATTATTATTTATTTCCTAATTTTCCCATTTTTAAAAATCATCTAAACATGGACTCCTTGGTCATGAACAGGTTAAAAACTTTTTAATTACATTTTACTTTGTAAATTAGTGTAGGCCTCTATGAATAGCGCATTATTTAATTGAATTGATATTTCAATACCAGAAATATTTTGATATAACACACAGTAGACCAAGTAATTGAATCATATTTTTTACAATTCAATACTTGATTAACATTCAGAAATTATTTGGATCATTATATATATTCCTGTATGTCCTGATATAAATTAAGTCAAGGAAAAAATATATAATGCAATCAGTTTGCTATATTGAAATTTAATACATTATATGTTTTTCTTGGTATATATATATATATATATATATATATATATATATATATATATATATATATATATATATATATATATATATATATATGGTCTTGGCCATGTTAGTAGTTGGATTCTTACTGATTGTATAGGGTGGACAGGTGTCTTTATGCAGCTAACGACCTCAAACAGGTGCATCTAATTTAGGATAATAAATGTAGTGGAGGAGGACATTTTAAAGGCAGACTAACAGGTCTTTGAGGGTCAGAATTCTAGCTGATAGACAGGTGTTCAAATACTTATTTGCAGCTGTATCATACAAATAAATAGTTAAAAAATCATATATTGTGATTTCTGGATTTATTTATTTTTTTTAGATTATGTCTCTCACAGTGGACATGCACCTACGATGACAATTTCAGACCCCTCCATGATTTCTAAGTGGGAGAACTTGCAAAATAGCAGGGTGTTCAAATACTTATTTTCCTCACTGTATATAAATGTAGAGAGAGAGAGAGAGAGAGAGAGAGAGAGAGATAGTTAGATTATTCCTCTCCTACCATGAGGCACATTGGGCTGTAAATTTTATTAAAGCATGATTAATGCAGCGCATATTTCTGTTTGAAAATGTTTATTCAAAATATACATAAATATATAAATGGCGAAATTAAACCTTCAACGCAACACACATTCGGTCACAACGTCCTTTCTTCACTCGGATTTACAAATATATATAAACTCTACATAAAAATTATTTTTAATCACTAAACTTTTGTTTTGTGCCAAATCTCAAATCAAGCACCAAAATCAGCAGAGATGCACATGTCCGGCAATTAAAACTGTCCCTTTGGAAACAGCAAAAATTCTGTTAGGTGTCCTGATGATTTTAATAATATAAAACACCATAATTCCTTTAAAACATTTACAATAATATTTTGTCTTCATGCTCATGCTGTTAAGTCTGGTTTTACTAATAATAAACATATATTTGCATCCATATTTGTCCATGGCCATGTTGACTAGAGTATTAAAAACTTAATTATTCAAGTAATAAAGTATTAATTTAAGGTACATTTAAAACAGATACAAATTTACACTTAAGTTGATTAATCACGAGGAATTTTTGTTTTCCCATATTTTCTTTTGTTTCTTGTATTACTGATTTAAAGATACAATATATTTAAAGCACGTCTGTATGTAGTCACTTACAGGAATAAGGGGATTTTTTGCCTAATTGTTTTCTGGCCAATCACAAGCTGCAAAATTGACGAGACACTTAGATAAACCAATCAGCTTGCAGGAAGCGGCTTCATACCGACAATATCTTCCTGTCTTCTTTCTTCTCTTTCCGGAAAGTGCAGCGTGTCCAACGTTTCGGGTCTTTAACAGACTTAAAGTAAGCTATTTTCATTGTAACACTGTCGTTTTTACCTAAATATAATTATGAACAGTGGGCATGTTTACGTTGTACAGATAAAGTAGCCTGTTTTTTTTTAAATTCCCAGAAAACCTTGTAAACAGCTCGGCATGCTGTTTCTAAGTAGGCCTGGTGACCATGCCGTGCTTTACTCCATTTTGTTACAAAGTATTACAGCTCGGAATAGATATTTTGTGCCATTTGGCGACAAATCCTTAGATTATTATGACACGTTTGGTATTTGCAACTATTATTGTACAATTTACTATTAGTCTGGAGTTTTCAGCGGTAGTTTAGAAGAAGTATGTTGTCTTGGCCATACAAGGCCTGAGCTAAATAAAGACACCAGCGAGCTCAGTAGATAAATCGATTTGCCAGGAGTCACACTTTTAAAACCCCGCAATTATCGTGTAAACTATTTAAAAGTGTAAATATTTTACAGAGCACAACATTGTGTAGACTGAGTCACTCCTGTTTTAAAGCACAGTGAGTCTCAATCAATGCCTCAGGTCTGATTGTTCAGTTCAGACTGTAGTTAAGTTTCTATGGCATATTAAATGCACGGTTTTTATACTGATGGTTCATACACAGATAAATACTCTACATTAACCTAATAAATATATAAAAACTGTTTCCACTGTTGGCACGGTTTCTATAAACTGCTGTTTCACTGACACGCAGCAATTTTTGTCTAAATGAAATAAAAAGTATAGTTGAATTCGTCTGTGACTTTTCTGCAACATGAGGACATAACTAGAATGTTTACTCACGTATGCTTTAATGAATAAAATGTGATTTTAAACGAGAATGTTTAGTCACTTATATTTTATTAATTAAAGTGATTGGCATTCTTCATTACTTTCCTTTGTAATGTGTTTGCTGTTATACATTTTTCTAAATCAGTGTTTTTCTCAGTTTTTGGTATCAAGTTGGCATTTTAAATCTCTTTTTTATTATATTGTTACTATTTAAAAATCACAAAGGCAATGTTACATGTCTTATATGGGGATCACAAAAGACCAGTTTTGCTGTCAGCATTTTGGTGTTTTTTTAATTAAAATTTTTTCTAAATATAGTGCATATTTCTGTTTTAACAATTTGTATTAAAAATATACATACATAAATATAGAAGAGGTGAAATTAGACCATCAACACACATTTAGTCATGATGTCCTTTCTTCATTCAGATATAAAAAAAAAATAACTTTTTTTTTTTTTAAATCACTAAACATTTGTTTTGCGCCAAGTCTTAAATAAAGCAACGAAATCAGCAGAGATGCACACATCCGGTTGAGATGAATTTTTGAGCTAAAGCAATTGTATTTAGATTTTTTTTGGTGCCAGTATTTAACGAAAGGTCTGGATGTTTTTTTTTTCTTTTCTTTTCAGAATGCGTTACGTGGCCGCTTACCTATTGGCTGTGCTGGGTGGTAACACCAGCCCCTCCGCCAAGGATATCAAGAACATCCTGGGGAGTGTAGGAATTGAGGCCGACGATGAACGACTCAATAAAGTACTACACCTGCTTTAATTTTACCACATTGCAAGCATGTACAATCTTTTTTTACATTGGAACATGTGATTATGAAGGATATTACTGGAAGTGCAGTAGTGAAGCTACTTTGAAGACATTTTCTTTTTTGCATGTCGTTCTTATGTATTGATTGTTTTAATTCTGATAGGTGGTCAGTGAATTAAATGGCAAGGACATCAATGAAGTTATGAATGCAGGTAGGTTTTTTTGTTCATTTTATTTGGGCTTCTTCTGAGGCAATTTTAGTGTGAACTGTAGCCTCTAATATCTCTGAGTGAAAAATAGTTACAAGCAAATATTATTTTTGTAGGCCTGTCCAAGTTAGCCTCCGTGCCAGCAGGTGGTGCTGTGGCAGTCTCTGCTGCTGCGCCTGGTGGTGGGGCTCCTGCAGCTGGAGCAGCACCTGCAGGTAAACCACTTGCTTAAATTTTTAACTGCAGCTTGTTGTTTATATGTGTAAATATTTTAATGCAGTATTTCTTTAAACATCAAATTATTTATTTCTTTCCTCTTTAGCGGAAGAGAAAAAGGAGGAAAAGAAAGAAGAATCTGAAGAGTCTGATGAAGACATGGGCTTTGGCCTCTTTGATTAATCTTTCTTGTTTTCCTTAACAATAAAAATGAAAAATGTTCAAAAACAACTTTGGCTTATTTCTATATTGTCTTTCTTTCATCCATTTGTAAGTTTTATACAGGTTTACTTCTGTCTGGGATTAGATTTTCCTCAGACATCTATATGTCTGAATTCTATAATACATTAAATAGTCCCAAATACATTGGAACTTTAATTATCTATTGGTTATAATGTAAAACCTGGTTTATATGTAGTTCTGTATTAATGCGTCTTTGTGTGGTGCGGTGAAGTGTGTTTGCAGTGCTGTGGGTCCCGGGGGAGCACTGAGGTGTGTTCTGTACTGTACCCTTAATTGTTTTGATGCCTTAGAATTCAGATTAGTATTGCTCAATTTGGTATCATGTTGTTTACTAAGGTGTAAACAAGGTGGGTTTTTTTTTGTTTTTTTCCTTCCCAACTGTAGGCTAGATTATGCACTGAAAGTATCACATTTAAAAGAGCGGAACCACTACAGAAAAAAAAAGATCTTTTAATAAAAGTTGTGATCCTTTCTACTGGATATATTACATCAGTCAAGTCAGGTTTATTTCCATAGCGCTTTTCACAACAGACATTGTCTCAAAGCAGCTTTACAGAAATCAACAGTTAAGGTGAATAATGTGCATTTTATACCGGGTGAGCAGCCATTGTGCCTGTGGCAAGAAAAAACTCCCTTAGATGTTATGAGGAAGAAACCTTGAGAGGAACCAGACTCAAAAGGGGAAACCATCCTCATTTGAGTGACATCAAGAGTGTGATGTAAAAGTTTGGGTATTTTACTTACTATATTTTAAGTGTCTATGAAACCACAGTTAAACAGCAACTTTGTGATTATTAAACACTACTTAAAAGACCATTTTGTTGGGGGTACTCCAAATGCACAAACTGAGTCATGTTAACCACTTTTTTTTTTTTTACTTCATGTTTATTTCCTCCTGCACATTTTCGTGTATACCCAGTATCACCTTCTGTTTTTTTTCCTGGTGTGAAACCTGGAACTTGTCAGTTTCAAGTTCAGTCGGTTCTGCTGTGGGATTTGCCCCTCACATCACGTGCAAGTCTGAAAGATTCATGACGTCTACGCTATAAATCAGTCATAACAATCACTGTGTCGGAGGCGGAAATGAAGCTGCTTTATAGTTTACTTTTGCACTTACCTAGAATAGCTGAGCAAGAGGGCTGTGAGCATAAACATGCGATGTGATTTCCCCATTGTGCACCTAGCATTCCTAAAATCATGTGCTGACGAGCTTTAGGCAATTTCTTTAAACAATGTTTTTCAGGTCACTTGTGGTGCTCTAACATCATTTGGGAAGGCCCAGATATGCGTATGATTGTCAGGTGTCCACACACTTTTGCTCATATATGGTACTTTATGTAGTGATATTTGTTTTTAGTATTTAGTAATTGACATTCTGGAATATCCCTCCAAATATTTTGTCCAAAAATTCCACGAGTTATTTGTAAGCATTTGTCATCTCTGTGTGATCATTCGAGATGACAGACGTATTTCTTCACGAGATATTTTTCTCATGACAAGAATGATCACGTTTATATACACTATATTTTCTAAAGTATTTGGTCACCTGACCTTTCCTGCTACATCTGGTTCTTCTTACCACAAAGCTGGAGGCACTCAATTGTTTAGGACGTCTTTAGATGTGCCAAAATACAATTTTGCATTCACTTAAACTTGGAAACCCAAACGTGTTCCAGCATGGCAATGCTCCTGTGCACAAAGTGAGCTCCTTGCAGATCTGGTGTACATGCTTTGGAGAGGAAGAAGGATCTTGAGTGGCCTGCTATAAAGCTCTGATCTCATACCTACTAAACACCTTTGGGATGAATTTGAACGCTGACTGCACCCCAGACCTCTGCACCTACATCAGTACCTGCCTTTTGTAATATGCTTGTGGCTGATCCTTTTGTAATATCCTTTGAACACAAATATCCATAACCACACTCCAAAATCTAGTGGAACAGTTTTCTAGAAGAGTCAAGTGAATTATAAGAGCAAATTGGGACTAAATTTGGAATGCAAAGCTCAAAAATCACATACCAAACTTATGACCAGGTGATCCAATACTTTTGGAACTATAGTGCATGTATGTATGTATGTATGTATGTATGTATGTATATATATATATATATATATATATATATATATATATATATATATATGTGTATATATATATATATATATATATATATGGCATTCTTGGTCTTCTGTAGTGATTTACTTTAAACCCAGCCCTACTGTCAGCTGCTGTTACTTAATTAATAAGCACCTTCTGACATATGAGATATTAGCCTTCAGAACTGTAATGGACCTTGATCTATGTGACTGCAGGTAGAAAACACATTGTGTGTGTAGGCCAAACCTTAAAATGTATTTGTTTAAATGTTTAGTTCAGTGTTTATTTTTTTTTTTCCCATTTTTGCTATCCAGTGTGCTTCAGTTGAATGATATAAAGTGTCTGGAAAATGTTTAGTTGTGTTGCTCAAAGTTTTGGTGACCCAGATGAAAAGACTTGTTAAACAGGTAAGTCCTGTAAGCACCTATTCTTGGACATGTGGCAGCTTCAGACCCACTGTTTTTAGACATCCAGCAACAACATACTCTGTTAGGATCTTTTGTTCAGATGCAATCTGTGTGTCACCAGTTTCCCCGCATTTTTCTTTTGGCGGCTTTTTTTTGTTGTTGTTTGCTTTGATATGAAGAACCAAATGTAGAGATTTTATCACTATGAAATCATCACACTTAGGGAATAATTTAGCAATTTTTTTTATTTTATTTAAATATTTAAATTACATGGTGTATGCCTGCATACACATTTACAGCATATTGAAATCAGGTTCATAGCTCTATTAATAAAAAAAAAAACTTCACTAGGTATTATAAATGTCACAGTATTTCTTTAGCTACACTACAGAGCTTTTAATGTATGCTGTTATTGCATATTCCTCCCTGATCAGCTTGATCAGAAAGATGTGGTTTAGGTTTCCAACACATCCAGGATTCAACTGAATGCACTGACAAAAAGATTTTCTAATAACTTGTAGCCTGTATAGCGTTCAAGTAATGTTTTGGTCTATCTGGTTCAGGAGGTGGCTGCCCTCTGCATGGTCTTCAGAACCTTATGATGAAAGAAAAAATAATTATTTTAAAACCCATAAATCATGTTGCAACTAGTTAGTAATCTATCTGCTAATCAATGATAAATTTGTATAGCAGATTTAAAAAAAAATTAAACAGTAAATGTAATTAAGGTGCTCAACTGATTTGAAGATTAACTTTAGAAAGTGTTTAACTCACCATTTATCCGTGTCTGAACTGTCTCTTGTTTCTCTAGGGTTACATCGCTGAGGTAAGGGTGACTCTCAGACATGTAACTAAAACGCTCCATGAGGTACTGGTTCCCAAAGCCAAGAATGTGTCCAGGAGCATAGCGAGAAAGACCAGCCACTCTTGCTGTGAAGTCTAGGGTGAAGGCAAACTTCACCAGCTCTGGAGCTACTACAGACCCCTGAGTTTTTTGTTGTGGGACTTCATACTTAACATACTGGTCTGCCAATTGCTCGAAGGAACCATAGGTGATTGTGTTGAGGTAGGAACTTATAGTAGCATTCTCCTTTAGCTGTAGGGAATAGAGAGATGTGGTCAAGTTTGTTCCTTGTTTTCATTTTTTCAATTCTTTGTATAAAACTGGTAAAAATGTATTAGAAAATCCTTACCTTGCCATTTATAGCATCACCTTCCTGTTTTATCAAAACAATGATTCTTTTAATAATTTCCTCTTGAGACTCTGCAGGGGTAGAGGCAGAAATAATAGGATTTACAAGTCAGGTACAGTTGTTTAATGTTTTTTCTAATATTTCACGTTAAGAGCTTACTCAGAAATATTTTAACATTTTATATTTAAGTGAACTATTTTATTCACAGCATAACTGGTTTATGCAATACTCACTGGAGGCATCTGTGTCTGCAGGTTGAACTGAATCAATGAAAGTTTTGTTTTCTTCTGTGGGAGTGTTTTTCACCTCATTCACGATCTTCTTGAGCTCTTCTGACATTTTTTCATAATAAGAAGTAGTGGCCTCTACCTCTTCAATTGCTGCAAAAAGTGGATAAAAGTGGATAAAACAGACATTTCCAAATATGCCATTAGGAAAATGAAACAGGAAAACTGCACAATAAGTAAATTCTGTTATGATTAACATATATACTGATTCACTTCACTAAAAGAATGATAATATATTTGGTATTATGATAGAGAGATTACTCATACATATCTGTAGAAATGTATATATTTCTAAAGTTGATATGTAATATTGTATGTTTGCCCTTGTGGGCCATTGTTGTTTGTAATGCAAATATGTGTGTAAAAGTTTAAACTGGTGAGTATTTATGTTTAGCTGAAAATGTGACCTTACAGGCAATATTCCATACTCTGTTTTAAAATAAGCTTTGGGAGTCAAATTGTATAGCCTGAAATGTATGTAATATACGTACATTGGACCTGTGAATTGTGGGCATCAGTAGATAGTTCTAAAGTAAACGGCCGCCCAGATTTAAACGAGATCCTCCTCTGAGATCGCCTTCTTTTGTTGGTTTTGGTGTTGCGTGAGACGCTGCCATCACCGGTAGTGAGGGGCAGGCAGGAGAACGGTGGAGTTGCAGGTTCTTCAGTGGGAAACACTTTTTCAGTTCTCTCTTCATCATCATGCTCATCCTGTTTGTCAGTGTTTCCTCTGGAGAACAATCCCAGAAAACTCTTCCATACTGAGGACTTCTTATTCTTTTTGCCCTCTTTGGTCTTCTTTACCTCAGTTGATCTATTTAGCAGATGGTCTTCAGTCCTTGGCTCTTCCAAGTTAAGTTTAAAGCCTTTTTCAGATAGCATACCATCCTTCTTTTCTTTATCAAAAGTTAAAAACCATTTCCGGTGTTTTTCATTAGGATTCTGAGATGCAGATGAGCCATCCTTTCTGACAAGAGAGTTTTTCTTTCTAGGTTTGACTTTATCCAAGGTTTCATTTTCTGTTACTGGTTCTATTTCTTCTTTATCTTTACTAATATCGACCTCTGAGGCTAAAGGTTGAGAGTGAGGAACGGGTTTTGAATTTTGTTCCCTTTCATCAGGATTATCTTTATCAGCATGCACACGTGATTTCTGGGCCTTCCCGTCAGAGGCAGAGGATCCGTCATTTCTCCTGTGAATGATTTTTTTTACCAGTTCTTTTGATCTGTTTTCTGTGGAATCGCTTTCTAACTGGTCCTTTTGGTCTGTTTCTAGGTCTGAGAATGCCTCGTCTTCGATGTCGTCCTCTGCACCCAAGGAATTATGAGAAAGAATGATCTCACTGGAATGTTTACGCTCTCGCTTATCTCGCTCAGCAGGTGTGACCCATTTGTGGGTTCTCCGTTCCCTTCGAGCTGGAAAGTGTGAGCCATCATTAAGGCTCAGGCTTCTCTTCACATACATTTCCAGCAGCCTTTTGCTGTCTTTGGCTCCCACAAGCAGCACTTGGGGCCTGGGCTGTGCATTCTGCTCCATTTGAGACACCATGGATACCATAGTGATTTTAGCTATATTAAAAAAAAAGAAAGAAAAGAAATATATATTACTTTCAGGAGTGTAGTCATATTTATCATATTCCACAACATATATTTGAACACATTTTCTGTAGTTTGCAATATTTTACACCCTGTCTAATATTCTTACAAAGTCAAGTGTCAAGTGTCCACTTGTGTCTTTCTCTTTCTTGTGTCTGACACTTCCTTTACAGCAGTCGTGTGCGAAGTGTTGCACATGTAAATAATTGATGCATAAAGAAAATCGTTTTTTAAGTTATTCTTACCTTTGTCACAGTCCTCGATTACAGTATGTAGGTATATATGAATAGAAATGAACGTCTATAATGGTCTGTCGGCAGGCGGACAGGTTGTTGTAGTGACGGCTCCCTTTCCTAGTAGGGACATGTCCCCTGGTTAGTCCCGCCCTCTGGTGCTCACAGCCAATCCCATGGCGCGATTGCGCAGGTAACAGGCTCCAGGTAAACAGCAAATAAAGTAAAGAGCAATCGAGTGACGGAAGGTGTTTTTTTACTGCCCTTGTTTACGGGATGTATTCTGCCAGCGTATGAGGAAGTGGGCGTGCATTTTAAGAGGAAGCTATTTCTTGGTTTAGACAGGTCCTATAAACCAGTAAAAAAAAAAACAAAAAAAAAAAACGCACGGGTATTTATGATCATGTTTACAGCTCGTCTTTTTTCCATTTTTTTTTTTTTGTTAAACAAGAGGTCATGTATCAGGCATGCTGTTTAATCATTGTCTTTTACTCCACTAGCTCACTTGTTGTGTTAGATTTATTTATTTATTTACTTACTTACTCGGGACCCAATATTCCTTAGGCACCTTTACTGCTTATTTATGTTTTTTTTTTTTTAAACAAGATGCATGCCTTAAAGCGCCATAACGTACAGCCTTCTTAAGTGTCTTCTTGGCTCCGTTTCTTTCTTCTATCCATTCCTTGAGACTGCACAAGTATTGATTATTCATAAATCAGTTGAATTAAAAAAAATATGAATAAATGCCATTAATGAATAAGAGTAATAGATTCTGGACATTGCTGTTGTGGTGCTGATCATTGTAGATGATTTTAAGGCAACCAAGATCCGATCTTAATATATTTTTATTTTTGACATAAGATTCTGTTCTTAATGGAAAAACATATGAATAAGATTGTGCATTGAGATCCATGTTGGAACGGCAGTGTAGGCCAAATGCATAGCTTCTGGATTGGATTTACATACCTCATCCATAGGATCTTGCTGAACTTCTTAGGTTTCCACTTATCGACCATGCTGTATACGGTAAGGCACTTAACACATTATATAGAAGTAACACTGCTTCATCTGCATCTGTAGCTTGGAATCTTCTTGAAATTATAACTTAAATGCAGACTGAACAATCTGTAATCACATGCTCTCTCATACACACACACACACACACACACACACACACACACACACACACACACACCTATCTATCTATCTATCTATCTATCTATCTATCTATCTATCTATCTATCTATCTATCTATCTATCTATCTATCTATCTATCTATATAATTTTTTCCACAAGAGATATACCTATGCCAAGACTAGAACACATATTTAGGCTGTTGTTTATGCATTCAGGAAGAAATCTTTCACTTTTAAGCACGGACCTTTGGGAGTTTTTTTTACTTTGTCTTGATTGACCTATATTACGATGTACTTATTTGCTGCCTGGGAGGCATAGGAATTTTCTTTTCTTTTTTTTTTTTGGGTCAATTTAAAAAGAGCAGTTCACATCACATAGTCACACACCAGTAACAACCTACCTCCCTGTGGATCTGTTGCTCTATGTTACCAAATGTCATTACAATTTTACTTGCAACTTAACTTTTTGAAAGAAATATTTTGATTTAAAAACATTGCTTGCATCTATATTAGATGAATAGTGTGTATACACTATACACTGCATACGTTAGATCCTAGATTTGACAATTATTGCTGTTTCTTACAATGACCACTAGAGGTCACTGACAGGACATCAATTGTCAGAATTGAAAGAAGCCTGAGTCATTGCGTTTACTCAACATTTCCACCAGCACTTGTGTCTGTGTAGCACCATTTCACTGATCCTGCGAAGTAGACGTGTACTAGATTGATGACCGAAACTCAAAAGCGACTTCTGAGTTCAGGAAATACATGGTGCAGGGAAAGACCAAAATGTCATTTGTCTTTAATATCACTTTGTCAGATGGGTCCATGGATCAGTAAATATATATCACACTGAATCTAGTTGCAGATAGAGCAATGTAAATTGTGATATATTATGGCTGTATGGCTTCACTTGCTGTAGGTGTACTAATTACATAAAAAAATCAAAACGTTCCAACTGAAATAACCCAGGTTCTCTATGCAAATACACGCATGGGGCAGCACAGTGGTACCAATTCACAGCTCCAGGGTCTATCCCGCTCAAGCAACTTTATGTGCAAGGTTTCACAATGTCCACATGGGCTTCCTCTGAGTGCTCAGGTATGCTCACGCCTCCCCATAAACAACCCAGTTGGTGGATTGGCTACACTAAATTGCTTGTATGTGCGAATGAGTTCATGATGGTGTGTGAAAGGTGCTTTTTGTTGGATCCCATCAATAGTGAATTCCTCCTTTATGACTAGTTTTCCTGGAATAGTGAATGAGTGATATAATCCAGCAGGGAAAAGGCCACAGCATAGCTGGTGTCATATCATCCATATAATAACTGGTCACAGTTGTTTAACAAGCCTTGTAATTTCTGTTATCTTCTTGAATGATGTATAAATTCTTGGCCTTGGTTTGTAACTCGTAGTTTTTTATCACCAGGGCTATTTCAGGGCTAATGGTTTTTCCCCAAAACATTTTAATATATTTTCCAAAACATATATCACAACGTTTCCTTCTAAGGTATAATGACTAGTAATAGAAACTAAGTCACCAGATTAGTCTGGGACTATTTTGAATTATTGAGCAAGACCAAAACGTCAGCTAAATAATTAACAAACTGGGTGTAACAAAGCTAGGTGTGGGAGAGAGAGGTGAGAGAGAAAGGGGAAACTACTAAGTGAAGCAACATTTATGAAGCAACATTTTTAGGAATCTTTCTTCCTGTTTATCATTTATGCAATTTTTGTGCAAAAAAAAAAAAAAAAAAAGTCCAGCAATGCTTGATAGAGCAACACTTTCCATATGGTAATGTTTATAATGCTTCTAGAAAACCTACTGAAATGTGTGGAGTTGAGAAAACTTTTTTTCAGATAAAAAGTCTAGCACAAACATTAATAAAGAGAGTTAGGGAGAGGCGAGCTATTCGCTCAAAATATTTGTATATAACAAAACCGATAAAAGACTACCCTTCAAACATCTACATGCACACACTGACGGTAGAGTTCAGGTAAATGTCATATGTAAATCATTACACTGACCTGCTATGTCACACAGGCAGTCACGAAACAAAACATACTGTTACGCTAGTTTCATCTCACAGTTTCTATGTCTCTAGGAGAAACCTTTGGTTTTGTGTCAGTAATTGTTATTTATTATAAGAGCGGTCGTTTAATTAGTGGATAGTGAATATGCCCACTTCAGTTACCTTAGTAATCAGGATTGCGTGAAGGGACAAATTGCGGCACGCTCAGGTTATAAGGGTCAGTATCTTTCACTTTCTGGCTCTTGTAGATGTAATCAGTCTTTCCCCAGCCCTAGCAGGAGAGTAATGTGTTCCAGCAACAGAACTAGAAAGATCTGGCCATTCTACACACTGCAAGACTAGAACAAAATGGCTGGCCATTAATTGTTCATGGTCGTGTCTGTCTTCATTCTGTGCCTGACCTCATGGCACACCTGACCAGTTAAGTATATGAGACAGACCATGGCTTTAGTGTATTAAGCTGACGACGTGCACTTGTTTCTTTTTTTTCCCCCCTCTTTTCTCCACTTTCCTAATTAGTCTTAACAGGGGCTATCAGCTCAGTGTCAGGTTTAGAGATAAAACTCAGCACACAGTTTTCAGTAGGCAGACAGCCAAAGGATCAACTCAGGGGCTACCACAGGGCTATTTGAGCTCATACAGTCACATACACTCATTTTCAAATAATTTATTGTTATACGGAAACAATATCCATCTACACTCTGAATTCATTTGACATCATTTTCAAAACGTAGTACATTGAAAAAATGTGGCTTTTGAGCTATTTCTTCCCTGTTCATTTTTACAGACACTCAACAAATATGTTATTCTGCAGAAATAACACTACTCAGATGTCTGTCACTCAATCCTTAGCAGTCATCTAACATAACCAGAATTCTCCAACAGCATTCTCTTACATAACATATGCATGCTATTAGGTTGCATTGCTGTCTGAACTGCTTAATATTTTATTACCAGTGCTGCACTTTCACCTCCAGGTAACACATTCCTCATGCCTAAATGTCAAGCTGACTCATATTGCATATAGTGATCATTTTCTCTTAATGTAATGTAATAAAATGCTCAATTTTTTATAACAACCATGGCTGTCTTAATTCTGTGACCACATCAAACCTCATTGGTAAATTTGAGCTAATTATAGTATTATAGGTTTTTTCTATTGTTTCAAAGTCACATCTGAAGGTCATTAGGGCTTCCATAAATGTAACACAAAACTTGGATCAAATATTTTGACTCAGCAAAGTCACTCAGTCTCAGTGGCTGGAGACGTTTGGTATGATAGAGGCAAACAATGCACCCAAATTAAAACTGGGTTCAGGAAGGAAAAACTGCAGTGTCAGCTGCTGGCTAAGTTTGGATGTAGGTTTTCTATTTCACTCCCTCTGTGATAATTCAAGCCAGTTAGATGAAAGAATTTAGCTGAACTCTCTAGAAATGAGAAAAGTCTGACTTAATCTTAACAAGACTGATGGTGTCTTTTATGTTGGTTCAAATATTCTATCCACAGAGGAGCTTTTAGTTTAATATTACTGTGGACAAGCTATGACTAACATTGACATTTAACTTTTTGAGATTACTTTACATACAGGGCAGAGATACTATGTGTACTTAAAGATTAATATTTTCTCAGACTTCACACACCTGGTCAAAACAAAAATCTCTCAACCAACAGAATCATAAATTTAATGTTTGTGGTTAACGTCATATATTTTGGAAATTAGTACTAATAAATGCTTACAACAACATAAAAAACACTGCTGTTCCATTACACATTGCTTGTTTATGAATCATTGATTAAAGGGAAACCTCTTTGTACATGAGTTTTGATATGAAGTAATTTACAATTTTATTACACCATAATGCATATACCATTATGCATACTGCACAAACCCTGCACCAGGACAATGCATAGACAGTTTGAAAAAGGATAAAGAAAATAATATATTTTTCATTTTATAACATTTGTGTTTAATTAAAGGCACTCAGAATATCACGATTAAAATATAATGCTTCTATGGTCATTTTTTTTTCCATGCACCCTTTCATGTAATGCTTAAATCTATTATAATTTCAAGGCTTTAAACTACTGCTAGCAATGTCAATGGTCTGTAAGCATTCCAAGTGTCCTTTTAGGGTCTTAGGGCTTTTATGAACATGTAACATCGGTACATTCTAACATATGCTATGCATGCAATGTTTTTATTGGTGTTTTTTTCTTCCCATAACATTTACCATTGACACAATGGATTATTAAATGCCAAACAAGACATCAAGTCAGATTGCAGTTTAAATAATACTAAATAAGTCTGGTTTTGGCATTGTATTTTTAAATAATGGTTTTGAAAACAATTAAACAAAGTTTACCATTAGTTTTTATGCATGGCATTTATCTGCTATAGTTGTTTGAGTTAATTACCAATTATAAGTGGAAAATTAATTTAAAAAGTGCAGAATTTTATTGCTATAATGAATGAATGTAAATGGTACTATATGGTTTTGAAAATGCTATTTAAAATGAGCAGCTGTGCGACATTTATACAATTTATTATTAATCAAAAATAAGTGTAATTTCCTAAAAAGCATTTGTAACATATGGTTACTGCATAGTTGTATGTCAGAGTACAGTGCAAGTACTTTGTAATTGTAGGTAATAAATAAAGATAATATTTCGATTTTAAGAGCATTGAAGTGTGTGTGTGTGTGGTGTCCAGAGATGAACTGGCCCAGGATACATTCCTTAACCTAATCAGGATAAAGCAGTTACTGAAAGTTTGTGAGTTTGCAAGTCAAGGAACCAATATTTAAGTATATTCATGACATTAACTGGTGTGCTAATTTGTTAGATATAATCATAATTTAATTTTAGTAATGCATTATGAAATGTTATAAAAAATTTAAAGTAATCATTTAGGTTAAAACATATGAGATAAATTACAGTTCCTTTTTGTTGCTTTGGTTGAGTTTTTTTTTTTTAACAGTATGTATGCTATCATGCAGAGTACTGTCATGCTCTCTGTCTTAGCACTGACTAACTTAGCTAAACTACAAGTCCCAAGGTTACAGTTAACATATGCTACACTTTCACCTAATAGCCTTCTAAAAACACGTTAGATAGACTTTCTTCCTGCATTCAAACTAAGAGGTAGTTCTATAAGTCAGTAACAGAGATCACCTCATGCATGGTGTGCACTATATGGCCATAACACTCCTGAGTGCATATTTTGGGAACGAGTGAAGCCATTAGCTATTTGCTGTGTACTGCAACATCAGATCTTCGATTAATATCAAATTCTACATGTATACAGCAGATTCAATTATATTGCTTGAATTTACACTATATACTACATATTGCTATGTAGCTTTTGCAAACCAACCATAAGAAAATGTACACATCTTTCACATTGATTCATGCCCAGTTTAAACTATGTGATCAAAATGATATGATGCTTCACAGTAATGCTGTGAATTTTGCATTCCAGGTTACAGGCCACACTCCCAATTTTACAACTGTCTTGGTATAAATAGCAACTCCTGAATAATGTGGGACAAATAGTGGATGCTATAATGACAGCATGGGTCATCTAAATATAGTACAGTATCTCAATCTGTTGTAAGAACTCGAACCAATAAGACTCATAAATCTAAAGGGACATCTTTAGAGATATTGAAGGATGGATGACAGTTTGGAGTAAGCTTTTTTTTTCTTCTCAAGCAGCAGTGTCAAAGGTTATGTCAGCATGAGTGTCAAGGAAAAACATGTTCAGCAAAGTGCAGCTGTGAGAGCAGGTGAGGTGTGCAAAATCATCAAGTAATGGGCTCTGGAAAAAAAAGAAAACAGGCACCTAATTTCTAACCATTTAGAAGCCTCAGTGCAGGTAGATTCTTTAAAAAAATAGTAAGCATCTTTACATTTTTGCTGTTACATTTTGTTCAGTGCCAATAAATCTCTACTGCTGATAAGCTGCTTAGAATGCATTAAAGGGGTAAGATACTTAATCGGCCTTCGTAATTGCCCCACTCTGGTTCTTCAAAAGGCAGATTGACTAAAATGTTTTTTTAAGGTAAATCCGTGTTTTTAGCAGCCTTTGGCCTGCTCAGCATCACTATCTAAGTTTCCTGATATGACTTTACAGCAAAAGTACTGTTGATTTATGCATTACATTAAGTTAGTGTTCATCCAAAATTATGTTTTCTAAGTGCATCTTTGTTCTGTCTTTTTTTTGTATTGCTAGTAATGCTGGTTTTAGCAGCACTACATGTTTCAAGGAATGCCATTTTTTTCAGTCGGCCAGTTCCCATTGCTCTTGTCTAGAGAATAGTTACTGTCATGTTTATCATCAGTCTTCTGATTTGCAGCAGCCTCTGCAGCTGCATCCATCACTTGCTTCTCTGCCTGCTCTGTTTCACGATGGTAGAAATAGTTGAAGTTAGAAACAATGACAGGAACAGGCAGAGCAATTGTCAGCACTCCAGCGATGGCACAGAGGATTCCCACCATCTTTCCCCCCAAGGTAATTGGGCACATGTCACCATAGCCAACTGTTGTCATGGTGACCACAGCCCACCAAAACCCCTCTGGGATGCTCACAAATTGTGTTTCAGGTTCATCAACCTCAGCAAAATAAATGGCACTGGAGAAAAGGATGACTCCAATGAAAAGGAAGAAGATGAGCAAGCCAAGCTCCCTCATACTGGCCTTTAGGGTTTGCCCCAAAATTTGTAGCCCCTTGGAATGACGAGAGAGTTTGAAGATCCTGAACACCCTTACCAGTCTGATGACACGTAATGTGGCAAAAGACATGTTCTGATTTGCCGCTGAGTCATGAGTGGCCATGAGCTCTGTGATTACTGTGATGAAGTACGGCATGATGGAAACAATATCAATCACATTCATGATGTTGCTGAAAAACTCACTTTTGCTGGGGCACACAACAAAGCGCACTCCTAGCTCAAAGCAGAACCATATTATACATATAGTTTCTACTACAAAGAAAGGATCTGTAAAGGTAGATTCCAGGGATTTGGGAGGTGGACTTGGGGACAAAAGTGTTCCATTGACATCACGGGTTAAGTTAACAACTTTCTGGGGGAATTCATGATCATCACGGAACTCAGGAAGAGTCTCTAGACAGAAGATACAAATGGAGATAGTGATGACAAGAACAGACACTACGGCAACAGATCTGGCGGCACTAGAGCTCTCTGGGTATTCAAATAAGAGCCAGAACTGACGGTAAAGTTCACTTGTCGGCAACTGAGGTTCGGGGTCTTTGATGAAACCTTCATCTTCCCTGAATTGTTCCATCACTTCATGGCCCAGCCTATAGAAGACAATCTCATCAGCAAATACATCTAATGGTACATTTGCTGGTCTGCGGATCTTACCACCGGACTGATAGAAGTATAGAATTCCATCAAAACTTGGGCGATTGCGATCAAAAAAATACTCATTTTTCATGGGGTCAAAATAGTCAATCCTCCTTTTAGGATCCCCAAGCAGAGTGTCAGGAAACTGGTTCAGGGTTTTAAGAGTTGTCTCATACATCATTCCTGAGACATTGATGACTACTCTTTGGTCTCCTTCGTCAAGGTTCTGCTTTTCTGCAAACAAGTCATCACAGCAGTCTTTAGCCACCTTCCCTAGGAGAGCCTCACAGGGGCTGCCTTCACTGTTCATAAGTACCTTCCAGTTAGAGATGAGACTGTTGCAACTTGAGGTTCCTTTCTTAGTGAGTGTTGTAGGAGAGGTTGTTGTGTTTCCAGGCCTCCTATATCTTTGTGGTGAATGCGCTGGTGAATCCAGACCACGGGTCAGCTGGTTATGCTCTGGTGTCTCTGAAGAGGGTGAAGCTGGATATCCTGAGTCACTTGGGTCTCCTAGGTTAATTCCAATGTCGTCCAGGTTCTCAAAGTTTACCAGAGGAACCTCCATGGCCTCCCTGCCCTCCCTGGGGCACACTTGAGCTGCTTAACCCAGGATGAACTGCTGTGTGGAAACCACTGTTATATGTATACTGCACAGTGCAGCAAGCTAGATGAGGATCCAGACTTCCTAAATCGATTTGTTGCAGGGAGACAAATCCCAAGACAACGTCACCTGATCTGTAGAAAAAGACAAAGAATAATGAACAGCTGTGTCATTGCCCATAATTTAACTTTATAGTGGAATTCAACAGAGCATGCTTAGTCAGATTAACCTGATTCTGCATACTGAGAAAATATAGAATTTCTATAAGATAGAATTTCCTTTCAGCTATTTCCTTCAACTCCTTTTCTATGCTTCAGATTGATTTTGGCTGGACTCTATTTTGTACGGTTTAGCTTATTCAGTTTGCCCTCTCCTTGAAAAATTTTAACATTCATAAATAATGCAATCACAAAAACCTTAGGTGTATTTGCTTTGTCTGTGTTCACTTCAAAATGAAGATCAAATTTAATAATCCGATTTCACTCAAATGTATCTCTTACGATATCTTATATCAACAGAACCCACCAATCATCACTAACACATAGGACTATATTTATTCACATTAAATAAATAAAATTGTGTAAAAACTTTCTTAAATTAAATTATATCAGGGTGCTGAATCATTTTTTTCAGCATACCAAACTTGGCAATTCTTATTGAAGTCATCGTTAAAAAGCAGCAACAAACGGAGCTTTACAGATACCAGGGCAAGAAAAGGAAGAAAAAAAAAGAGACGTGACATAAATCAAGCTTCTCAGCTGTAACGTTGCCATGTTAATGTTTTTCAGGTGTGGGGTCTAACTGTATTCAATTAGAAATGACATCATTATTGCATTTATTTATTTATCTATTATATTATATTTTGGTCTTTTTGTCATATTTTGGTCTCTTTATGTCAGATTATCAAATACATGATGTACTAATGCAGTATTTTTGGAAAGGTCTCTAAAGTGACTGTAAGTCAAAAAACAAAAACTACTGCTATTACTTTAGTAATCTATTACATAAAACGGTCTTCAAAATGAAGTCTTAATTTAAGACATTACTGTGTAATTCATATTTAAATGATTACACTTAAGATTTAGCCAATAAAACAATTTTTGTACAAATATATTTTTATCAAACAACCAAACAAGAAACATTAAAAACCTATTTGCAACACAAACACAATAACACACTTATATAACACACATGTATACAGTATAAATCAGTCACTTTTATTATCAGTATCTCATGGTGACACAGTCGATTCTCTGATGAAGGACTCTCTAAGACCGACATAATGAAATCAGCAACAACTCAAAAAAGTAACAGCTCGGAGCCCAAGAAAGGTTCGAATGGCAACATTAACACATTTGATACCTCTCACTCTGTGTCCACTAAACTTTTAGAGTATAGTGGAAAGGACTGTGGTACAGCGGAACCCTTGCCAGGATTACATGGTATGATTGATTTTGGAGATGGGTAATGAGGCATTTAACAAGGTGAGAAAGAGAAGAAAGTAAAAGGAACATTTATTATTATCCTTGCTAAAGCATATACACATCTATTATTTACTATGTAAGAGCATAGCAGCTGATACAACAGTTAATCAACATAATTTAATAACATTAACTTTTAGCTCATAATTATCAATAGTACAGTATTACAGTACTATTTATTAACAGTAGGATAGAACGGCAATCATATGTCTAATAAAGACATACACGTTGGAGAACTATGTCAGCTTCCTTATTATCAATCAACTATTGTCCAGGGAGTTTACTGGAGACGGGTAACCAAAGCCTAAACAAAGGATTTAAACAGCTATCCTCCTTAAAACTTGAAACCGTGAAACCAGCAGCAGCTAAAGAGAGAAAAGCCATTGGCACCATGACAACTCAAGTGGCAACACTGGACAGTAATACATCTGACACCTCTCACCTTCGCTCCGTGTGATATTCCACTGACCCTATTAGTATACTGTAGGGACTGTCCTTTCCACTATAGGACTGAGTTACACTGACACTGGAGCTTTGTGTGGCCGTTTATTTCTCTTTTAATATCAGCAAAATATCACTTAGTCCATTCGTTGCTGGTCTAAGCATTTCGCAGATACAGCATTCAGGACAACAAACATGTATAACAGCAAAGTAAACAAATTGGAGTGTTTTTATGAATCCAGCTACCATGTGCTTATATTTCTTTCCTTAACCAAAATACACTGCTCCTGGCGTACTTCAGGTGTTGCAAATAATAAGAGATATTGCAATTGTTTTAAATTAATAGCTAATGTAATAGCTGTAATTAGTCTTATTGTAAATTGTGACACCTACAGAAAATGAATTTCACTGAGGTAAAAGTTGTAAAATGCAACCACTTAGCTTTTTACTTCCAGACATAAAACAATAAAGTTAAATATTTTTAAGCAATCATTCAGCTTTAAAAAAAAAGAAATTATATTACAGGTAATGGCCCCTAATTAAAATAGGGATCCAGGGAAATAAACTAATAGTAAATAATACTAAAATTTACCAGTGATAACAACAGTCAAAATGTGCAAATGATGATTTACAGGTGAGTTTTATTGCATGACACATTATTAGGTTAAATTCTGATAGTGCAAAGTTTCTTATACATGCACCATATAAACAATTCTTTAAGCAAAATAAAAAACAATATTTTGCTTATTGCTGTGCCATCATTAGGACAAATACAGTAAAATCAATAAGATTTGGAATTAAGTGTTGCCTTTTATATTAATAGCAATTATCAAGTAATTAGTGCATAACTAAAAAACTTAAAATAAAGAAAATTTATGTGCACGAAAATTCCATTAATGTCCCACCTCTCTCTCTCTCTCTCTCTATCTCTCTCTCTCTCTCTCTCTCTCTCTCTCTCTCTCTTTATATATATATATATATATATATATATATATATATATATATATATATATATATATAAATATAAATAATATAAAATATATTTATATTTATATTTTGTCTGTTTTTGACACTGCTTGTTTTCATCTATCTTGTATGGTTAGTGTGTGCAGTCTCTTTATATTTACGTAGTTGGTACAATTTAAAGATATTTTATTTCTTGTTTATTTCTAATTTGAAAGTCAAGGAAATATCCTTTTTGTAGGAAGATGTAAATAAGCATCACTTGGACTATCACATTAAAATCAGAAAACATTAATAACAGCTACTGCTGACATTTGGAATTAAGCATTGCCTTTTATATTATTGGCAATTATGAAGAATGTGAAGAGTTGTGTGATGTAATTTTATGTGCACTAAATTTTTATGTCCCACCTCCAAATATGTATCTATATTTACTGAAAGATTTGTCTGTGTGATAGTGATTGTTTTTCACTCTTCTTCTATGGTTAGAGTGTATTCAATTTCGCACATTCAGCCTGTCCGGCCAGTAAATTTTTGCAGTATTTTTTTTCATGCCATACTGCAGATTTCCTGTCTACTTCTGGCATTATGTTTGTGTGCTGCAATAATGAAAAACTTGCTGAACATTAATCATGCAACATTTAAACTGAAATAGTAATGCAGTGGTCAAAAATATTTGATTATAAACCAATACTTCACATAAATTGAAAATATTTTCTCAATATACTGAATATTCTTGCATTTTGCACCTTTCTTTGTTTCAACCTCCTTTCAACTGAACAACTGCAGTCTTGATACATTCTGTTCAAAGAATTGTTATACTATAATAGTATAAATCTTATTTCAAGGTCAACAAAAGGTCAATTACTGTTTTATAGAACAGTGTTTAAAGAATAGTTTTCAATGTGCTTTAGTACATTATACACAAACATTTCATTTCCAGATGTGACATAGAGTTTACTATTAGGGACTAACCTAACATGAATAAGACAGAGATGAAGTTGACAAGAGCATCTGTCCTTGTTCTGCAGCATTTTGTCTGGATAAATGCACAGAGGGATGATATGTAACTCACTGCAGAGGGTGTGTGTATAGTTTGGGGAACATCAATCATAAAGCGCTAGGAAAGTTTCCCTGGATACGCCACAAGGATAAACCCATTGTTTTACACTGGGCACATCTGGATTATTTGCTGACTCCACACTCATTGCAGCACTGTAGAGGACAAAAAGTGCTTTGTATGGTATTTGGTCATCTCTTGAACACATTCCACCCTGAAAGACCTTATTTGATAACATTTTAAAAGTTCCACAAAAAGATTGCGTTGTTGTTCAGAAAAAAACTACCTAAAAAAAGATTTTTTTTAAAAGAGCAGTTTTTGTCTCTGTATCTGCTTTTGTTTTGATTGTTGTCTTTTAGATGTCTATTTTCTGTGAATATATACTCAATATATTAGCTTGTTATTTTACATGTCTTTAATTTGAACTTAAGAATCTGCTGGCATGAAATCTAATCATTAAGTGATTCCAAAATCATTCAAAACAGTTTTACACACTAACCAAAAGAAAGTTTCCATGCAGTGCCTACATGATATCATTTCATTGTAATGTATTACATAATAAAAATGTCATTTACATGTCTTCTATTGTCGCTGTGCCTGGAAAGAGACCTCTTACTTTATATGATAATGCACCAAATATACAATAAATAAAAAGTTCAAGCTTAATTGCATAAATGTATTATCTTTGTAAACTGTTAAATGTGCACATACAAACAAAGAGAATCCACTAAGACCAAATAGAGCAAACACTAACTCACAAGTCATCACTTTAAACGGCTCCAAAACTTTGCCAACACACAAAAGCTTTCATACATTCCCCTAGGATGGAGTCATAGAGGTACTCACCAGGCTGTCTGATCTTATATGTTTCTCTATATGAGTTTGTAGCTCTGTGTTTCATGGGGGTCTTTCTCTCTCTCTCTCTCTCTCTCTCTCTCTCTCTCTCTCTCTCTCTCTCTTTCTGTTACTCTCTTTATCTCTCTCTCTCTCTCTCTCTCTCTCTCTCTCTCTCTCTCTCTCTCTCTCTCTCTCTCTCTCACTCTTTTCTCTCTGCCTCTGTGTATCTATATCGCTCTTTCCCCTATTCTTCCTTTCGGCTGACTTACAGTCATGTCCCTGCAGCCACAGGATCAGTTAAACCTCTCCTGCAGTAATCTTAGAGCTCTGAAGTAACTTGAGATACAGGGCTTCCATCAGTCATCAAACAGACACACTCGGACCCACCCACCTCATCTTCCACACACACACACACACACACACACACACACAGCGCGCGCACACACACACATACGGAGTGCATAGTCTTACCTTCTTAAACATACTTTGTTTGAAAGTTGGTATGTGAGGAGATCACATGGCACCCCTTTCCATTTCTTTTGTCTCTGCTTTGGCCAGGCCAAAAGGCTACTGGTAAACAAGAAAAGAAGTCCTCAGCACAGGAACCAGCTTGTTTCTTAGACTGAGAGGGAGGACAGAGAGGACTGAGAGACCTGAGCTCCTGCAGAGTAAGCAAGCAATGTAACATCTCCGGGGTGCACACACACATACACACATTCATCTAAGCCACGCCACCCCATATTCGCTTCAAACCCCACCTCCATTCTCAACCCAGGGGATCTGACTCTGCACCCAACATCACTGTCGGATGCACACACACACACACACACACACACACACACACACACACACACACACACACACACACACACACACACACACACACACACACACACACACACACACACACACACACATACACACACATCTGCAGCAGTGCTCAGCAGCTACTAGAATACAGCCCAGGGCTTTAAATTGCTTAGTCTGTGCAGTGCCATTCATTTTAAGTGAGTTTAAGTCCAGAAGGAGTCATTAGCCACTGCTTCTCTCAGCTGCTTGCCCAGAAATCAGCAAACCTAAAGGAAAAATACATTTTCAGATATTGCCAATAAGCATTTGTTTTACTGTTAAATTCTTCACCTAGTAAATATTTTGTGTATGCTTGTTTTTTTTGTGTGTGTTTTGTTTAGTTCACAGAAATGCTGAGCTGTACACAGCAAATCTCTAATAAAGTGAACAGGACCTGAAAGTCACCCAAGTATTGATTAGTAATGGATGAAATTAAACGGATGAGAGGGTCTGCTCAAATAGCAAAATGTATCAGATGGATATTTGTTATTAATGCTTTATGAAACATCTGGAGAGAGAATAGAAACTATATTCAAAGTTTTGTAAAGACTTGCTTTTACTATGTTATAAACACGGTAGATGTCAAACATTGTCATAGTTTGTCCTTTTAGTTAAATGAAGTTGTGTAGCGATGTTGTGCCAAGATAAACATAATCATGCTATTTAATATATATTGTGTGATTTACATTTCTTAAAAGCTGATCTCCTTTTCTCTAAACTGTGAACACAAAACCCAATTTTCAAGCTACATTCACAAAACCTCAGACTCTTCTTGCAAAACCAAACTTTCACCTCAAAACAGTTCAATCTGTGCTCAAAACTGAACTATGTTGTCAAATTGTGCCCCGAGTCAATCAAATTTAAAATAACTACGGAACAGTCACTAAACACTACGTAGGAAAATAGTAAACACAATGCTAAATAAATGTTTATTGTTCACTGTAGGCTAAATGCATGTTGCAAAACAAAAAAACCTGTGCATTTAGCACTTGTACAAAAAGACAAAACAGAAATATTGTGCATTTACACGTAGCACTTGTAAACACAAACAGAAATCTTATGCGTTTGCCACTTGTGTACAGTTAGCCCATTTAAAAATAAAGTACAAAAATATACAAATAAGTGCATTACTCAGCCACAGCATCATGTCTCCGTACTGGGTCAGGCCACAGGACTTCATCCACATCACAGGCCACATTTTGTCTGGCCAGGCAACGGGGGAAAAAACCCCTGGCATGCCGTATCCAGGCTTGGCATGCCTCCACACCTATGTCACCACAGGCAAATCCCATGGCTTGCAGGAGATGTACCCTGGTGTAAGGTTGGCCTTCATATACCTTCCACCGCCATGAGGAGAAGAATTCCTCAATGGTGTTTAGGAAAGGGGAGTACGGTGGAAGGCAAAGATTGATAAAACCTTGGTTTATATTGAACCACTCTCTAACCTGGAGGGCTCTGTGAAAACTCACATTGTCCCAAACAACAACATAGATGGGATGCTCATCCTGCTGCCCTAACAGAGCATCTCACGTGTGATTGAGGAAAATGAGGAGCTGGTGAGTGTTGTAGGGCCCCAGGTTGGCATGATGGTGGACAACCCCATGATTGCTGATGGCAGCACATAATGTGCCACCACACTGCCCAGGAACACCAACAATGGCCCGATGGCCAATCACATTACGGCCTCTCCTTCTCCTTTTGGTGAGATTAAACCCAGCCTCATTCATGTACACGTATTCATGGGGTCTTTCCATTACATCCAGTTGAAGAACGTTTGTAAGTAATACGGAAAAAGTGATTTAGGCCACTACAGTAAATCACTACTTAGAGTAATCAACATTGAATGTGTCTGGATATATGCCAACCTGTACATACTGGAATCTTTGCTCCTTTACTCTGAGTCTTAGTTGTGATCAAAGGGCACTTAGTATAGCTGTTTCATGCGCAGTCTGTTGCGCCTGAAGACACGATCAACAGTAGAGAGGCTGACACTGTTGATACCCTCAAAATGTACATGGTCCTCAATGATCTTCTGCTGAATTTCACTCAGTTTAATGGCATTGTTCTCATGGACCATATCTCTTAGTGTGGGGAGAACATACCTGTCCTCCCACCCCCATGTGGCAGTCTTTCAATTCTACAAAAAGAGAACATGGAGTTACAAAAAATGTACATTGAATACTAGGCCTACAAACAGTTAGATCAACCCTCCATGACAATACTACAGTACATTGGTACAGTGATGTAATGAAACATATATTTACTTACAGTATACTGTGGTACAGTATATAGTATGTCATACAGTAATTGCTGTCAACATTTACATACTGTACTATAATGTCAAAAATAGGTAATTACCTGTTCTCTTCTCAAAATCTTCAGATTATGGTGGAAACAGTAAATCTACTGATGTTTGGTTGTACCCTTTGTCCAGCCTCCCTCATGTTCATACCATGGACAAGAACATGGTCAATCACAGTAGCTTTGATTTCATCAGATATTACTGTTCTTTGTCTTCGCTGACCACCTCGACCTCTTCTCACACAAACTTTTCCTCTCAGATTTCTATCCATTGTAGGGTCTCACAAACCAGTGCTCCCTGAACTGGCTTACTGTATATGTTCCCTCAAATCATTAGCCACAAGTGTGATCCATTTTGAATTGTTGTGTTTAAGTGGTGACACTTGTGCTTTAATTGTGTTTGACTTTTGTCACCTGTGCTCACCATTATGCAGCACGGGTGCATCACAATGAAAATGTGTTGGCAAGTTGTGTCTAAACAGGTGAAAAGTGCTTATGGTTTTGCCAAAAGAGAGATTGATTCAATCAGTGGGTTCAGGCAACTGAGCATTTGGTTCAGACAATAGGGTTTAGTGTTTTAGCAATTGAGAAAAACTGTAATGGCAGCTTATGTTAATAATATGTATTTTATAAAACCTGATGTAAATATCAGGACAGTGATAGGCTGTATTAACTCATGAAAGTGCAATTTGAGACATAATTTTATTTATCATAGAAAGTGAGTTGTCAGGAGATAACTCATATTAAATTAATAGTTAATAAGAAAGTGCTTGTCATTTATTAGTAATAACATGCTGTCTTTATTGAATAGAACAACACTTTATATCATGTGATATAAATATAAAAGATATAAAAATCACAACTAACAAATTGTTCCAAACAGAAGAAATAAGTAAATCACCCTGTCACTTTTCCGATGTTGGCAGTCTTTGGCTCATAGGCTAATTGCATATATAAAAAAACTGGATTTTTAACATTTTATGTATTTAATCTTCTGCATTTCATCCTTGCTAATGATCTATAATTATATCATTGTTGTTATTCTGGAAAGCATAATCACACTTCCCTCTTTCTTGCTTTTTTATTAAATATGAACTTTTAATCAATATTTAAATACATTTGTTGCTTTATGCCATTATAGGACAAAAATTTACATCTGGCAGCTAGTATTTTTTTGTGGCCACCGTGTAAAACAATGTACTTCCCTTAAATGTTATGGTGAGTACTTTTTTTTAAAGTAACATTTGTCATAAACCCTATAGTACCCCAAATAGTAGCATGCAACAGATATCTGGAGATACACTGTCATGGAAAATAATAACTGCTGATTTCACCACTGATCTAGGAACTCTGATCTAAGATCCAGCTTGGCTTTTCTCATGTGTGCTCTCATAACTAGCATCGTGACATTACTTCTGGAGTTCATCCAAAGAGCCACTTACAAAAGTGTTGCATAAAAGAAAAAAAATGTAAGGCCATTAATAACAAGCTACATCATAGCTGCACCTAACTTTTCTTTGGAATTGCACCTGCTGTATAAAAATAATATAATAAATACAGGATGCTTATTCAAAAAAATATATTTTAATTTTTAAAGTAAGTAGAGTGAATTCATTTTTATTTAATAATTATAGTGATTATGAAAGTTTTTTTCTGTTAGTCAGGGCAGCTGTGTAAACATACTTCTGGAAACATGCTTTCTTATTGAAAACCATGTCACTATTAAATTCCTTAAACATTTACCACATTTAGAAGCTCTTACTCACAGAAGTGGAAGTGAAGTATTTATTATAAAGTATAGCCTCATGCTGGCAAAAATAGGCCATGGGCTAAGAATATCTAATATCACACTAGTTTACTTGTTTACTGAAGAGATGTGTTTTTAGTTTTAATTTAATAGCAGCTTGTGACATCTCCAGTATGCCAAGTATTGTTTAGGCTTATTATATTGTATTAAAACGAATGTACAATTATTAAGCACAATTGAATTTAAAAGGAGGATGTGTGTGTGTGTGTGTGTGTGTGTGTGTGTGTGTGTGTGTGTGTGTGTGTGTGTGTGTGTGTGAGAGTGTGTGTGTGTGTGTGTGTGTGTGTGTGTGTGTGTGTGTGAGAGAGTGTGTGTGTGTGTGTGTGTGTGTGTGTGTGTGTGTGTGTGTGTGTGTGTGTGTGTGTGTGTGTGTGTGTGTGTGTGTGTGTGTGTGTGTGTGTGTGTGTGTGTGTGTGTGTGTGTTTCATTACAGATCTGTAAATGAACCATAAAATGAATGTAAACAGAACAAAGAACAAAGTTGGGTTTGTCCACTTCTAGATGAACACTCATTACACACTGAATGAAATATAGCCAGACTAGAGGGACAGTTTGTGGTGAGGCTTTGATGAACAGCCAAACTTGTTCTTCATTAAGCAAAGAGAAGCTGGCTACAGACACACTGCAGCATCACTTCAATTAATAAGATTGCTTTGCAGGCTTTTAATGGTCCACTCCCTTCAAAGACCAAGAGTATCAACTTATTACAATAAAGATAGCCCTATTGATTTGTTGATGTAGGATTCTGTTGATATATAAAGTCTCATGCCATTATAATGTGTGTATATGTGTAAATATTCATACAGATATGTCTATATGTAGTATATCTCGATGTAAATCTGTCGGTATGTTCATCACTGTGTATAATTGCTGTATTCTTGTCAGAGTCATCATGAATCTGGTAATTTCTGGGTGTGAGAGAGGTACACATTCACATGCTCATTCATGTGGAGGGGCAATGTAGCATAGCCAATTTACATACCTGCATGTTTTTGGATGGAAAACATGAATAATCCAACATAGATGAGCTTCACTGTAAAATAATGCTTAAAAAATATACTCTCATTTCCCTGCCATTTTGGGTTAATAGTAAAGGAGTGTACATTGTACAATTTACTGTAAACAACTGTTTTCTCATTTGGCTGATGGTTCAGGATGGTGTTCATGGACCAAGTGAAGGTATTTTGGCAGTATTTGGATTTGAACACATGTTCTGCTTCAGCTCAATGCCTTATTCACTGAGCCATCACAACTAGCTCACATCCAATCTGTGCAGTCTAGAGTCAGCTCAGAGGTAGAAGTGGTTGAATCAGTACAAGCTGCTTGAACTAGTTGTGGTGGGTCAGAGATTAAGGCATTGTGTTACAGTATAGAAGGGTATTTATTTATTTATTTATTTATTTATATAAGGGTTTTTATAATGTGTTGAGGTCCCAGCACCACCAAACTGCCATTTTTGCATCCTTAAATAAGTATTAACCTGGCAAATAAATCTACAATAAGTTTAAACAAATAAAAAAAATATATAAGGGACAACAAGGTGACAAAAAGTGAAAATCATTGTAGCCTTAGAACCCCCTAGTGCCCAATTTGAAATATAAATTATCTAGGTGTGAATGAATGTGTAAAAGTGGTATGTTTATGTGGTAAACTGGCATCCTGCCTTCAGTATATACACTCACTGGCGATTTTAATAGAAGTACCTGCATCCTTATACATTCTTACAATCATCCACACAACTAATCAGGTGACAGCAGTGCAATGGATAAAAACCATGCAAAAGCAAAACCTTTATGTAATCACCTCCTCTGTTTGCAGTCCAGTTTTGGTGAGATTGTGCCTGCTTAGCCTCATATGTCTATTTATGGCTGACAGTAGTGGCACCCCATGTACTATTTGTTTCAAGATGCTTTTGTGCTCTCCGTGGTTGCAAGGAATTTATTTAAGTTTTTTGAGTTAGACTTTATGTTGGCTCAAACCAGTTTTTTTCTGATTTTTCTCATTAACAAGTCATTTCTGCTTTTTAAATCACCACTCACTGGGTGTCATGACCCCACAAAAACCCTACCATCCAGCCAACTCACACCACTGTGTAATGAATAATTTGTTGTGTGTATAAATCCCAGAAGTTCTGAAATACTCAACCCACCTCATGACACCAATAAACATGCCAAGGTCAGAGTCACAAAGATCACATGCTGATGTTGAATGTGAACATTAACTTGACCGCATGGTGTTCTGAAATACACTGCAAGCTCATGATTGGCTGATTGGACAATTGCATGAATGTGCTAGTGTTCCTAACAAAGGAATCAATGTGAAAACAAGGTTTCAAATGTAACTGCATTGGCTGCATTGTCGGCATGGTTTGAGTTTGTCCCCTAAGTGGGAAGAGTCACCACTACAAATCAATACACAGTTCTTCTGACTGATCACTTTTGTCCTATGAAGGAGCATTTTATCCTGATGGGAGTTCCCCATCCACAAGGAACAAGGATTCAGTATAAGATTTAGTATAAAAGCCATTTGCTGTGACTTTTGTAGTTTTCAGATCTTAACCCAATCAAACATCTGTGAATTTTAATATGTAAGTATGAGACTAAATGTTTATATATTTATACTTTGTGTAATATAAAACTATAAGTTTGAATAGTTTTATGGTTATAAATTGCAGGTCATTGCATCTGTCAAATGAAAAAGATATTGTTGTGAAATGTTTTCCTTTATGTTTCACCTTTATTTGAGGTGTTCTGTTCAAAATAATGTGCAAATGCTGCCATAGTGCAGCCAACACAAACACACCCTCTAGACTCTAGACCTCTTTAAAGCCTGGTGGCACCACCCCTCCCCTGCAGTTCTTCATTAGTGTTCCAGGCTGCACAGCCTATCCCACAGCACCTCTCACAGGCACTCACCCTTCAACCTCTCCACCTCCATCCCCGTCTCCCACTGTGAGACCATCTGCCTAACCTACGATCCAACAAAACACCACAGGCTGTGGACACCCATGCTGTGCCTATTGGACAAACAAAGTCAAGTATGAAAGATGGTTCAGAGATCCTATTTATTCTTCGTGCTGATGTGCTATTTCCAGCCCGTAAAAATGGGCTAATAATCTTAGGCACAATTTTTCACAGCAACTGTTGCTGCTAGAAGCACCAGTAAAATATCTTTTGTTACTAACACTTTTTATGCATGCACAGATATTTCATTTACAAAAGATAACAAAAAAAAAGCTGTAATAATTTTTAACAAATCAAAATATTTAGATATTTTAATGTTAAAGTTTTTAGTTTAAATTGTTTAACACAGGAAGTCTATGGCTATGTTGTGTAACTAATCTTTCACTTAATTTGCTTGTAGTCTTTTAAACTTTACTGTTTCTGAAGTTTTTAGACAGTAATCTGCCTATCCCCTTAGCTAAATGGACTTAACCTAAGCTGTCTGCCTCAAGATCGATAAAGCTGAATAGCCGAGGAGGTAATAAAATGAAGTATTGATTTTTATGCAGCTCAATTTACTTACACAAGCACTTTATCATTATTTGTTTTACTTTGTGTGTTGTGCATTGTTACATGAAGGTTATATTGTCTACAGTTAGAGAAACAAATAGATGTTTTATATAATTTGAATAACTAATTTATTAATTATTTATACAACATCAAAACAATGCTTTTAAGCATTGAGCTAGCTTTTGCTTGCTTATTGGTCATACATGATTTGGAGGCAGGCAATATTGTCTTTTATAGTCTCTGTGTGTCATGCTTACGCATTCTCTTTCTCTTTCTGAGTCATGATGCAAATACATGTTAATTCAGAGTCAAAAGTCTAAATATGTATAGCCAGGTTGCACGCAATGGTGTTGTTGACAGAATTTCTTTGTATTACTGCTGGTCCTTTCACTACATTTATAATGGTCATAGCACTGAATGCTAGTAGTCTATTTGACTACTATTTGAGTCTACATACCAAGAAGCAGACTGTATATAAATCATATAACTACACATCATACTTTTTAAATCTGTACTTCACAAACAAAATGGCTGGAAAATACTGAGAGATGATCAACAAAACAGGCATGGACAAGACTAGATCAGTGTGAAGCAGGCAGATAGATTGATAGATTGATCATCCCAGGTTATTAAAATATATTAGTGTGACTGTAAACAAAAGTGTTATGTAGTCTGGTGACTGTGTGTGGGAAGAGAGTATAAATGGAGTTCATGTGATGAGGTCATAGGCTGAGGTTTATAGGAGGTGGCAGGTATGTGATAGTTTGCGTGTTACTTTATATCAATAATAACTTACTGTTTATGAACATTATACTGTATTCAGTGGTTTATAAATACATTACGAATAGAGTTCCAGTGTAAACGTACGTAAATTAAAGCTATATAGTATTACACATTTGCGTAGTGGTAAATCTTTTGTCCTTCAAATCCTTAATCCTTATGACATCTGCTTGGTAATACATTTGATCTCATTACTCACTCCAGCCCCGATGAGCATTCTTACAGCTGCACATGTAAAGTGCACTGTACAGAAAGCCAAACTGAGATGCAGAACAGCTGCAAAATTAGCACACCTGGTGGAGAAAAGAGGTTGTACACCTTCAGTTCAGCAGGTAAAATGTATTTTGATGAAAGCTATTTCATTGCTTTTTTAAAAAAAAAAAAAAGTTATAGCAATTTATTTTGTTGCAATGATTTATAATGTATATTAAAGTATGAACTTTTGTGATAAGTAAGCGATGGCAACATTTTGCAGATTTGTTTTGTTAATCACACCAATGTTAATGTTAATCACACCAATTCACAATCTCTCTCTCTCTCTCTCTCTCTCTCTCTCTCTCTCAATACATCAATCTGTCAGCAGCAATCCTTTTTATCTATCCATTCTAATTTAACACCAATTTACACCTCTGTGAAACTCCCCATCTGTATCTCTCCTGTCCAGCCAGGGTTGGCCAGGTTATACTTTAATGTGTATACTTTTACACATGAGCTCTCAGGCAATAAAAACCTGTTATTTCTAGCCACTGTATTCCTTTCAGTGTAATACCATCTTCATGATTGTGCTAAGTAAGATGCCAGAGCTGGTTTTATGGACAGTGCTGAAAGATTTATTAACGAGGGCTATTTTAAGACTCTCTGCAGCTTTTCCTGTCATGCATCTCTGCTACGGCGCAGTACATCTATACTGTATTACTTTATTTATAGTACAGGGCGCACGTGATGCCTATTAAGCTCTATAATATGTATTCTGCTAGTAGAGAACATTCTCATTAGGCTTAATTGAATGTATGCATCAGTCTCCGCTATTAGACATACTATTTTCTAAAAATAGAAGTGCATTTTTAATGAAATCCTCCCAGTGCTGCAGTATTTCCCAATCCAGACTTAAGTGCAATGCGACTTTTGCTATTCGGTTTCCCAGTGCATTCGTACCAGGCATTTAGTGCTGTTTAGTCAGTTGGTTCAGGTGCATTGCTGCATGGAGCGCGCTTGTGTTGGTATATAGAGTACGTGATACTGTAGAACACCTCTAGGGGGCAATAAAGATGAACTAATCGGTGTTACTTTTCTTAAGTATCAGCGTTTCACCTGCATCTTCTAAGAGACGTCTGGGAGAATATAGTGGAAATTAATCCAGCCATGTACATATCTCAGTACATTTGTATGTAGTATAAAAAGAAGAGCTTTTATGGATGGTAAAAAGGATTAAAAGGTAGGATTAAAACCCTACCACTTGCTTAGATCCTCTATCATTTCATGACCTCATCTCATAAGCCATGTTAAAAATAATCAATAAAAAAGAAACCAAATGTCTGCTTATACTAATGGATCTAAACAAATTCTAAAAATTCCATGAAGACGAGAACATTAACTGGTGAACAAAATGAATACTGTGCACACACTTCCTGATGATGAAGGTGTCATCTTCTATTCTTCACCTCCCTCCTCCTGTCTCACTGTTTAATCTATTTCTGTCTCCTGTGAATATTCTGTCAACCCCCCAACACTTGCTCAAAACGTATCTTCCAAAACCACCCTCTAGTTCTTTCATGCTCAAAAGAGAAAAATAGATTCCTTATTTTTCTATCTTTTTCTTTTTTCCTTCATCATTGTCTATTTATAGCTCATGCTGTTTTCTGCCTAATAGACTTACACAGGAACATACAGGATGCTGAACACAAGAGAAAAATGGTGCAAAAAGAAATAGCTTCTAATTTGTTTTTCTACTGTAGAACTGCTACAAAGCATGCAATTAAACTGACTAATGATAATTAACATAAGCAAAAGCTGTCCTGATTGTTTCGCTGTTCTATGAAGTGGTGAAGTCATGAAATGCTTCTTCGCCTAATAACACACACACACACACACACACACACACACACACACACACACACACACACACACACACACACACACACAGAGAGAGAGAGAACACAGAACACAGAAAACATAGAGAAGTAAAATCCAAACACAGGTTTAAGATTGCTTCTTCATTTTCATTATTATTGTAGCATTAAGACATGAGTTGACATTTGGAACGGTTCTATGCTTAGTCTCAATCATTAGATTGTCTCCTTATTGTACTATTAAAGTGCATCTCATTCGGAACCAAACAATGTGCTGAACTTCCCTCCATGCTCCTTATGTTATTTTCCATATTTGTTTTGTTGTAAATGTTTTTTAAATTGAAAAAAACAAATGTATACAATCTACAGCATACTGTAGTTGCTAGGCTTCATTGATATGAAGGATGAAAGGTGTAAGTTACATGTCACTTAAGTCCTTGAAAGCACTTATCTTTAGCATCATCAGGTAAACTGAAAATGGCTGGATAACATATAACAGATTTTGCACAGAACTCTGCAGACTATATATATATATATATATATATATATATATATATATATATATATATATATATGTGTGTGTGTGTGTGTGTGTGTGTGTGTGTGTGTGTGTGTGCGTGCAATAGCAATCTGCCCCAAATCTGCTTTATTTAAACCTGGACTGCAGTTGTAAAGCTCTAAGATGATTGTAACTCCCCAAGCAGTAGCGCATTGATACACAGAGACACGATTCATGCTCAACACACAAAAACAGGTTTGCATAATTGAGTAATGAGATCCATTTTTTAACGTTGCCAGTTCCATCAGGCTCTAATAAAACATGATCTTAATGAAAGCAGCTGAAATACAATGAGCTTCATCAGAAAGATATATGAATGGGGAGTGTGTTTTCAATCAAAGACAATTCTTAATTGATCTTCGGTCAAAATCTTAAATATTCATAATCATTTTTATACCGATTTTTTGTTTGGTCTGCTGATGAAGCAAATGTTACATGATGAAGCAAATCTCATTGGCTACAGTAGTTAAGGAACCGAGTTGAGCTAATATATTGCACTTACATATCTCAGTAAAGATAGAATAGAATAGAATAAGACATGACCGTTTGCATCCTTCCAGTCTTAGGCAATGGAATGATAATAAGATATATATAAAAGAAAAATTAAGACATTTGGTGCTCCAATATAAAAAACAAACAAACAAACAAACACAATACCTGCAATCAATATGATGGCAGTGGTTTGTAAATCTGCCTTTTAAAAGTGCTAAATATACAATGAGAAACAAATTATTCACAGGCATACATTCTCTTTCATTTTCAGGTCACACATATGATGCTTGCCAGTGAAAATGAAATAAAATAAACACAAAAAAAAACAGTGCAAGTGTGCAGGAAATGGGACGATACATTCTTTCTGTGTACTTTTCTATGCATAGAATAAAGCTCACTGTCTGTTGCATTTAAGTTATTATATATTAATCTGACTGGCCATGTACAATGTGCATACACCTGTTATTTTGTTTTTTTTTCTGTTTTTTTTAAACAGCCACATAAGGTCTTAAATGCAAATGACCAAAATGACCAAAATATGAACTTTCAAGGAATGCACTTCAAGCCTCAGCTAGAACAAAGCTGAAAGCTAATAGCTGTGAGGAATTCTTCCTTCTCTACACAAGTGTCAGCAAATACAGTCTGTTTCAGAAATAAAAAATTAAAAACTAAAAAAAACATGCACTGTGCATGATGATTGCTACACAATAAAACATTTCACTTTCATTATTTCCTGCCAAACAATAGAAGATAAAAGCAAAAGAGTTAAAAAAACAAAAACTAATTGAAGTTCAATGCTTTGGTTAAACAATCTTAAATGCCAATTTGGAAGTTTGAATGACCAAAAATGCTTCTACACTTCTAATACATACTGCACTAGCTACCATTGTAAGACCCATAGAAGAAAGTAAAAGAGCTACTGGCCTCAGGAAAAAAAAGCTCAGGCTACTGCAGTATGACCTCAGTATGACCGATTTGAAAGTTATACAGCTTTGTGGTGCTCTCAATATCATTGATATCCATTACGCTATAATATAATGTATTGATTTATAGTCCTTTCCTTGTCATGAGAGAAGTAAACCTGATTCTTTAGGAAGGTCAACTGATGCTATCAGGAACGTGACGATGCAGCTACTGCAATGTACTGTTAAGTCATTCTAGTCATGTTCTGTGGCTCTGCCAACTACCTAAAGGTCACTATGTGCATCCCATTGCCTTTGAATCCAAAGACAAATAAAACATAACAAAACAAAAACAAAAATAAAACAAAACCTAAAAGCTGCACTGTGTTCATGCCCATTATTTTATATTAGCTACCATATACACAATAGACTTTAGACATACAGTGGAATAAAACATTCTGAGACTACACGAATATCAGATTCAGTTTAGTATTTGATTTGTCCCAATTTTCTTTTAATACCAGTGTGCACTTTTACTGGCATAGAGTCCAGTTTGCATAAAACCTGATGATACATTTCAGAACTATTACAGTCCCATTGGTGTTACTATCGCAAAATGACCTACATTTAAATGGAAATATTGCAAAATCCTGAAAAGTAAATATAAGATATAGAATTCAATATCATTTGATTTTTTTAATACAGTTTCAGAATTTTGAACCCAACTGTATATCTAAAGTTCTTTCTAGAGCCTCTCCATATAAATGGAACAATTAAATTCACTGCATAAAATAATTCATATTGTGATTATAATAAAATATTTTTTATATGTTGTTAATGCTAGCAATTTGCTATATTCACTGGCTAAATATATGTTGTGTTTTATTACAGTGTTAGTTAGATATGGCTTGTTTACTTCCCAAGTAAATTGAATATCAATCATTATCTTAGAAAAGTAAGGAAATGATCAAAATGCTGAACTACAACACAACTTGAGCTGCTTGTTTCTGTGGTACATATGTAACATGTTCCATAATCACATCACTGTCACATTAAATGTTGCTACAATATCATTGGTACAGGCAACTTGTGTTCTAAGGATATTCAGAGATTTTGGGATCTGTTTGAATAAAATAATTCTTCTAATTGGTGTGAGTTTTGGTCAGTGTCACTGTTTTCTGTACCAAATCATGTAGCTGGCCTTAACCCAAAATTGGTCAGCAAACAACAGCATAATCTGGTCTGTATGATATTAAAAAGATGATAAACATACATGCTGCACAAATGTGATTAATTGCATTGATGTGGACATAAAATATGGCACAGAAACTTTCAGTCTGTCTTGAAAGTCTTTGCAGTAAATGCTTTCATGAGAGTATAGATGTTAGTGTTGTCCATACATATATAGGCTACTGGGGAGACGATGGTCTTAAAAACTGTTTTAAATGCTTTGAGCTAATTGAATCTGAGTTTATCGTGTTTATCATGTTTAAGTATTACTCCTATTAGACATCTATTATAAGCAGCAGCAACAATGGAGGAAGGTTTTCTTCTCATAAGCTTATATCATTATTATTACACTCCCCATGAGGCCTTGCTTTCCTTACAGCAGGAGAAGCACAAGAATATTTTCTTTGGAGAAGCAAAAAGATGTAGCTGAACTTTGAGGACTTGATACATGTTGATAGCGTATACACGTTGTAGACGATAACCCATTTACTTAGGTTGTTTCTTCATCCTCCTCTAGGTTGTACAGTTTCTTCTGCTACAGAAAGTTAGATTTTTTTAGTGAGAGTCATGAAGATGAAAGGTAATTGCATGCACAGATGAACGTTTGAATATGTAGACAACCTTACATAGAGGGCTGGGCTGATCCTGAAATTTCTGAGCAAAACAGAAAATTTCATATCAGTAGCAGAGGTTTTGCCTTATCGTGATCCTCTATAATCCTTTAAAACTTTAAAGCCTCAGAAATCTTGCAGACTAAGGCTGCCATCTCTTTCACAGTCATTTGTAATTATCCAATAATGCAACATCAGTTGATTATACATCAGTCAGCATTTTTTTGATATTCACATAGTTTGTGTTGGCCAAAGTGCAATTGCCTTTTTTGTGATCCTCCCCCTGGAAGTCCTCATTGCTGTTGTTCACTGCTTCTTGAATCTCCATATATTCAGATTTGCTAAGGGTAGAACCACTTTGACTTCCTTTCAGTTCTTCTTGGGAATCGGCTTTGGGGGTGTTAACTTGCAGATATTGGGCTTGCTCCTCACCCTCTGTTTCACGGTGGTAGAAGTAGTTGAAATTTGATACAATGACAGGCACTGGCAAGGCAATTGTCAACACTCCAGCAATGGCACAAAGAGAACCAACAATCTTTCCACCTATAGTAGTGGGTACCATATCTCCATAGCCAACAGTCGTCATAGAAACCACAGCCCACCAGAAGGCATCTGGGATACTGTAGAACTGGGACTCAGGTTCATCTGCTTCAGCAAAGTAGACAGCACTGGAGAAGAGGATGACTCCAATAAAGAGAAAGAAGATGAGCAACCCAAGTTCTCTCATACTGGCCTTCAGAGTTTGCCCAAGAATCTGGAGTCCCTTTGAATGGCGTGAAAGCTTAAAGATTCTAAAGACCCTTACTAGTCTGATGACTCGCAAAATAGCTAATGACATTGCCTGTTGCCCTTGCTGCCCATCTTCTGCTTTCTCTGCCAGTTCTGTTCCTAGTGTAATAAAGTAGGGGATAATAGCCACCACATCAATCATATTCATTATATTCACAAAGAAGCTAGCTTTACTTGGGCAGGCAAAGAACCGCACCAGGAACTCAAAGGAGAACCAGATTATGCAAAGTGTCTCCAGGATGAAGAACGGGTCAGTGAAGGAGGTGGACACATATTTTGTGGTAGAGTTAGTATTATATGTTTGGACTTTATGCATATCCTCGTCATCAGTTCGGAATATAGGCAGAGTCTCTAGACAGAAGCTGACTATTGAAATAAGAATCACCATGACAGATATAATGGCTATAATCCTTGCTGGTCCTGAACTTTCTGGATACTCAAATAGCAACCAGACCTGCTTCTGAAATTCATTGTCAGGCAAAGGCCTCTCCTCTTCCTTTATGAACCCTTCATCCTCCCTGAACATCTCAATAGCCTCCTCTCCAAGCTCATAAAACCGAATTTCTTCTGAAAATATGTCCAGAGTCACATTTACAGGGCGCCGTAACCTTCCACCGGACTGGTAGTAGTAAAGGATGGCATCAAAGCTTGGCCGGTTTCTATCAAAGAAATATTCATTCCTTAAAGGGTCAAAGTATCGAATTCGCTTTTTTGGATCACCAAGCAATGTCTCAGGAAATTGTGAAAGCGTCTTTAACTGTGTTTCAAAGCGGAGACCTGAAATGTTGATGACAACTCTTTCGCAGCAATCCTGTTCTCCCTCAGTGTCATAGTCCTGAGGGTGGCCTGGGTGTGCTGCTGCCTCATCTGAGGGATCTCCTGTTGCCACTGTCATTATGCAGGAGGGTGAGGCCTGCACTTTTCACCTGAGATAGATAGCACAGTGCGAGGAAAATGGAGGGTGATGTCTAACAAGAAGAGGGGTTTAATACCAC
This sequence comes from Silurus meridionalis, assembly GCF_014805685.1. Classification (NCBI taxonomy): domain Eukaryota; kingdom Metazoa; phylum Chordata; class Actinopteri; order Siluriformes; family Siluridae; genus Silurus; species Silurus meridionalis. Next base: position 17,755,372 of record NC_060884.1, on the reverse strand, counting down.
AGTGTGTTCCCAATGGATTCACTGAAACACAGCAGACAGAGATGCATATGAATACTTCAATTGTACACTGCATGTCATCACAGTACTCTCGCCTCATATATATGTATATATATATATATATATATATATATATATATATATATATATATATATATATATATATATATATATACATCACATTCATGTTTACTCAGTAAATAAGATACAAAGAGGACTCTGAAATCACATTCAACAAGAATCTCTCCTGAATTTACATTCCCACACGAAAACATGTGCTTCATGATTCATCTCCCCAGTGTTTTCCTACAAAATTAGTTGCAAGAAACATGTCTACCAAACTGCTATAACAATGATTTCAGTTTACACAGTGAGCATTATTTAAAAAAAAAACATGATTAATGAGTCTGGGTAGAAAAAATTACTTTATAATATAATGATTATAAGTTGCTGTGAGTCACACTGACAACCATGCAAAAAATAAATCACAGTCTTAGCTGAGTCAGCTGTGTTGGGCAAAAAAACTGGCGGGAAATATGTATACAAAAGACTGAGGCACAAAATGCAGGACAGGGGGAAACTCCAGGACTAGGGTGGTTAAACCTGACTTTGCATCACTGGTGTCACTACATTTTAGAGTGCATTGTGCAATTTTTTCAATTTCAATTCTCTGTTAATGCATACATTTTCAGCAGTGAGATTATCACCTTCATGATGAAGAGAGAACATATTACGACCTACATAGCATTCTGAAAACATTTACATCCTGTCTCTATGACATATAGTATTTACACCTGGTCAAATCCATAAGAAAGAGTTAAGTAATGTAACAAGAATCGTATGATGGATATGGTCTATTACCCAGGTTAATTCTCTGTGCACTGTCCTACCATAAACTTTGTATCTCAATATAGCATTATTGCAAATATGCCAATGTCTTTGACAGACCGACCACCATTCTCACCTCCACACAAGCAGTATACACAGTCTGGTTTTGAGCAAGCTTTACCTATTTATCTTTCTGCATGAAGTCCATGTCGCCCTCCCTTCAGGCACAAAATTATATCATGCTGTTTTGCAGTGGTAGCTCAACGGATAAGGCTCTGGGTTCATGCTTAGAAGGTTGGGGATTTAAACCCCATCACTACCTTAAGCAAGGCCCTTAACCCTCTCTGCTCCAGGGGTTCTGTACAGTATCATATCAGACCCCATCTTTCTAACACTGGATATGCAAAGAAAATAATTTCACTGAGCTGCATGTGACAAATAAAGGCTTGCGTCCTTCTTGAACTCGAAATAATGCTAATGAGAAAAGAACATTATTATAACCCACTATGTGACCTGTTTCCTTGACAAAGACTTGTGCAATCTTCATAGCAAAACCCCCAATGTAGTACTGACTGTAGCTGAAATATCTTTGACATGGTTTATTTGTAACCATTGTTCCTTGAAGCACTACAAGTATTCAGTCTACACTGTGGGGTTTTGCTGTGTGCTATTTTTCTAAAGACCAGTCGATACCAATCAGGATCCTGTCCAGATTTACTCTACCTCTAGGAATAAACTTCCCCCGCCGAAAACCGCTCTTCGATGCCAGGAAGTGTCCGGGAGTCCCCGCGGTGAGGAGAGCACCGGTGCGATGGAGATGCCAAATATCTTCTGTAAAGCTAGCTGTATCCTTTTTTCTTCTGGCGTGAAAGAAGACAAGGAGAAGAGGAGCTAGAGACCTTGGGTGTGTCCTCGCCTCCTCTGGAGCCCCCTGAGCTTCCCGGCAGGTTGTTTAAAACGAAGGACCGCAGAAAAGAAAAGAGGGGGGCAAACAAGCCACAAGCGCTTCCCGTAGTATCCTTGGAAACGACGCGTGCACGCGGCGGTCTCACAACAGAGCGGAGACCTGCAACAGTGACAGCAGCATCATTAAACACCAGCAGCCTCGTGCGAGCATCGCGTCTCCTCTCGGGTCATGTGGAGAAACAACAGATCCCGAATCGCTATAAACGGTGCAGCTTGAGAGTCAGAAGGTTACACGATGTCAGACTTCAGGCTATTCTTAAGTTGTCTGAGCAAACTCATTAGTGTGCCTTATGTGTTTGTTCATCCAAAGCAGAAAAGATCCATCTGGCGGTCTAACAGGTTAAGTGCTCACACATTCTCTACAAATCCACACAACACAATGCTTAAAACTGAACAAGTCAGAAAAAAACAGGTAACGAGGTTTAGACATCAGTCACTGCTTCCTACCTGTTTGTGTCTGTCGCCTTGCAGGTGAAACGCAGCGGTTTATATGTGTGTATATATGTGTGTATGTATGTACTGTATATATGCATGTATTTGTTAGTCTCCGTTGCAAGAGGACGACTCGGTGTTATCCCAATTAGTCAGTTAGTTAAAGCGTTAAACGGCAGCTGCAGAGGAGTGATGCCCTGCATACCAAAAAGACTACGGCACCGCGGATGGACGAGCCTCAGTACCACTCCTCAGTTTGGCGCAGAGTGGCCGCTTTAAAGGGAACGCGTTTTACATGCTGAGATACTGCACTCCTGCCAGGTGAGGGGAAACGTCTCCCTTCACTAAACCCATTAAAAAAAACCGAGTGAAACTCCTAGCAAAAGAGCATGCTTTCTAGGCCAATGTGCTTCAAACTCAGAACAAGTGGCAGTGTGTTAGAGCTTAGTCACATTTGCCATTAAAGTTGAAAATTGAACAAACATTTGCCAGATGAACAAAAACCCACCCAAAAGCTGTCCTTCTAAAAGTTCTTATCAAATCTTATCAAATTAAATGAACACATTAAATTTTTATTACAGTTAATGTTTCTCACCAAAGTTCCAACAGTTGAAAATAACCCAACAGTAAACCTGGAGAAAACCCAAGTTGGAGAACATTTGTAAATGCACACAACCTAAGAATTGTACAGGTGGATCCTGAAGCTGTTTAACAATGTGGTGTGTTCCGAAGCTCAACTAAACAGAGTTTTTTAAAAATGTGTCTTAATGCGAGAACACATCATCTGTAACACAATCTATCATCGCACACATACATAACTAACATAAAGCCCAGATTCCTCAGTTCCATTCAGCAGATGATCCATTATTTAGCATCTAAGTTTGAACAAAGTGCCTTGTATTTATACAGTATTTCTGAATATGTGGGGAATGCATGTACTTTGGCAGGATCGTAAACAAATGTGCTAATTAGATCGAAATGTCCTTAACACTTGCTTAGTTCGGATTTGTCACCTTTTAACACCCATTTGATTACATCCCACCTACTTTTTGTGTACTATTTATTAAACTATTGAATATAAAGCAAATTCTTGCTACATCTATATCAACAAAGTACCACCACCTGGCGGGTACTGGTATCTTTTTTTTGCTTTTATTTAGTTGCATTTTCTAATGACCAACTAGAATAGTATGAAATTGATTTGTCTGAGTGACTTTGCAGACTAGAGCAGACAGTGGCACACAGCCAGGAGCCAGTAGATATTCAAGGTCACTTATCCACCCACTGCTGCAGCACTTGCAATATCACAACCTGTAGCAAGTGCACTGAAGCGAAGCAGTGTCCTTTGCTCACCATCATCTTATACCCAATCCAAAAAATACGTGCAAACAATATATTGTATAATGTTTGTGGTTATGGATGTGTTGATTTCAATATGGATTTATACTCGTGTAATGTGAAGCAGAATTTGATTTATTTATTTTTTACAACAAAAAGGCATTTATTTTGAAAAGTCAATTTTAATTTGTAACATTTTGAAATGAAAAAAAAAAGTCTTATTCATGCAACTAATTAATGCTTGATCATTTTTGGGTGAATACATTTGGTAGCTTGGCCACCTTACTGCTACAGTACAGGGCCCCTGGTTTGATTCTGAGCTTGGGCTGCAGTCTGTATGGAGTGTAACATGTTCTTAATGTTTTGTGTAGATTTACACCAGGTTTCCTGGTTTCCTTTCACTGTTCCAAAACATTAAATTATAGGTGGCTTGGCTATGCTAATAAGTAGCACAGTTTCCTATTCATAGTGCCTCCATCTTTTGCATGTGAAAGATTGGATTCACCACGGACATTGCTAAAATCCTGTTATTTACCAATTTCTACTTAACAGAAAACAAGCAATTATACACTTTACTGTTTCAATACACATTAATCAAAAGATTTTTATTTTCTTGTCTCAGTGGAAGCCTTATATCCTCTAAACGCTTAAACAGAACTCAGGTACACTGATTCAGTCACTGCTGTCATTGGATTGTGCTCCCCTTGTTACTATGGTGACAGGCACCAGGAACCCTTATCTAGACAGTGTGAGGCGAGAGTACTGTGATGACATCTCACAGGCCAAGGAAATTATGGCACTAAGCCCAATACGCTGTGTCATGCTTGCAGCTTTCCTGACGGATCCATTAGTTAAGTCAGCGTTTTATGTTTCTTCACCTTGAGGAAAGAATTTGGCTTGTGAAATGCCATATTAAATGCCACGACCCAGTGGAAGCTGATGTCCTCCAGCTTTAAACTGCAGAAGGCATTTGATCAGTACCTAGAATGAGAATTACAGCAAGGGGCAAAGCATTTTTTTTATTTTTATAAATTCCCAGTGATGTGGAATAACATTTCAGGTTGTGTTTGAGACACATTGTCAATATTTTTGTGTCTAGGTTTTATGTCAGGCTGTTTATCCTGACATTTTTTTTTTTTTCAATAGACTTTTTCTCACATAAAGTAGTAAATCTAGAGTGATTCTTAATAGAATTATGGTAAGCTGTTTTGTTAGTCTTGGTTTCTTGGTGGTAGAGTAGCAGGACACTTCATGACACTTATATCCAAGTCTTTCCTGATGTCAGTGTTACATTATGGTCCTTTTAGTCACGTAGTCAAAGCTAGACCTACTGGAGTTGACATTTGCCCTCTAATTACTTGTAGGACAAGTGCATATCTATACCTAATTATGTGTTAGCTTTTTCTCTCTGTTGTGCTGCCTTTGCAGTCAGTGCATTAAACAGGTACGCTGCTGTAGTTCACCTTCATTTTCTTCTTTCCTTTGGAGCTTTCTGCACAGGTAAATCTCAATCCAATGATGTACTACATGGATGCCCTAAAGATTTGCACTTCACAGAAAACAGTTTATGCCCTAGAATGTAGACTCTGTGTATACCCAAGAACTGCTGCTGTAATCATAAAGTGTCCTGTGCTCATCCAAGAGATTTCATTCAAGATATGTTTATACTGATCATATCATCCTTACAATGCACCATAGCACTCTTAGTATCATACAACTTAGTACAAAGAGTCTTTACTCTTCTTCAACTGTGTACTCTAATGTTATTCAAAAACCATTATCAGGTATTACCAAAAATAATATGAATTACATTTTGAGTCTGGCTTCTTAGTTATTTGTCTTGCTATATTCTTGCCTCTAAGTGTATAAGAAAAATCCTGTACTTCATGTTTGCATGCAGTAAAGATGCAAGGATGAACTTTTACCTTGATAAAACTGCTGAGAGCAAAAAAATGATTGCTAATGTATAGTGTAATGGAAGGTTTAGATCTCAGACATAGCTTTGATAATATGCCCGTGGCATTTCTACAGAAGTTGCATAGACATTCTGTCCTGGGGTGAGTTTGGGATTTAGTGTGTTACTGGTAGAACCTAATATTAAGGGGCTATAAAAGTAACAAGTAAGAAAAAAGAAGCCTAACATTCATTTCCAGTGAACTGTGCAGGGGCTCAGCTGCTTTAAAAAAGCAGCAGAGAGCTTCCTCATTATCACATGCGCACACACACACACACACACACACACACACACACACACACACACACACACACACACACACACACACAGCTAGAGGTCCCCTGTCTCTGCCGTGCCAGAGTGTCTCCTGGGAAAAGGCCAAATATACACTGCCATAATGGCTTGTATTACACCACTTTCAAAAGCACTATTGAATAAGATATTAAGTCATATCAGAAAACTATTAAACAAATACAGGTTCAAGTCTGTTCTACAGTATGCCTTGAACTACTTTCCAAACATGAATGTGTGCATGTTGTGAGTCTTCACTTCATTATCATGGGCTTCATTAACACAGTTTGAAGGCATGTATGGTGTTACTCTATTGGGTTCAATTTGTAGCAAAATTGAACAAATTAAGTTTTGGTATTAAACAGTGTCAAATACAGAACAGGGTGTGCACATTCACCCAAAATGACTCCTCTATGGGTCTGTGGCATATTACAAGAAGCAGCTACTTTGCTCAGCATAATGTGATGCATTGCTTGTGTCATTCTAAATTCAGCTATTCTTTTTAGCAAAGCTAAACATAGCATGCTGGGATATATTCTACAATCGTCTGTGTGCAGGAAGTGCTGTACTTTGTTCAGACACTCAACAGGAACTGGGTGACTAAGCATTTCTTTTAACACCTGCTTGGCCTCCTTTAGGATAAAATAAAGATGGCTTGATGTAATCATGGAAAAAAGTGCAAAATGATTTTCATACTTTAATGCTATTCAAAATGCAGGCAATACAGGTGCATCCAAGTGCAGGTGGTTTCTGGGCAAACGATTTATTTCTATATATGTACCATTAGCAATAATTTGATATATAAAATGTACAAAATGTATTTAATAGCCTACTGTTTTATAATATTTTCCATGAAATATGGAACATGGAAAATGCATAAAGCAGGTCATTTGTCTTTATCAACATTGCTTGCACAGTGGCTTAGAAAATGAGAAAGAGCAGCATAGTGATGCAGCCGGTAGTTCTGTTGGTTTACAGGTGTGTGGTGTTATCCTCAGCTGTTGTTACTTTTGTTCTCCACATGTCAATATGTGCCTGGGACTCAACACGGCATGGACTGGTTACTTTACTCAGTTACTTAATAACTGCATCCTAACAGCCTTGTAAAGACCAATAGACATAAAGGAAGAGACAAAGATAGTGAAAGAGACAGAGAAAGGAGTTACTACTGGAGATGTGTGTAACCCATTTTATTAGTTAATCTCATCAAAAAAACATTTAGAATTTTGGTGCTTCAGTGCTTGGAATGTCTAATATAGTTAATACATAAACACTGCCTTCGATAACAACACACATATACACAGACATCTGGTTTGAACACCACAAACAGTTAATACATGAAGAACATACAAATAACATCTTTAATTATATATGTCTTACTACAGTACTGGCAGTTATGTTAACGTTAATCAGCTTCAGTCCCTTGAGTGTCCATCTAATAGGTTATATACATTCAGTCTGGCAGTGTGTCCAATGAACAAGGCCACTTCAAGACAAGGAGTCTTCATATGATGAGAAGGTGATATACAACAATGCGGACAACAATCATCACCTAGATGAGTTTGTGTGCTTTGTACTGTGCTTTGTACTTTGCCTAGTAGTTATTGATAGGTCTGGATCTGTCTCTGCTGAAACAAAACACACAAAATTGAATTGTAATTAAAATTGTAGTTGCAATTGAAATAGGATTGGTGAGGAGTCAATTTTTACTGTCAGTGGGAGAGGAAAAACAGCTTACCAGCCATGCAGTTGTTAAGTATATTTTACAAAGAGTCTTTTAACACCTCATTATCAAACTCTTCCATGCAGATGCAACCACACAATTGTGTAGAATTTCTTTGTATGCTGTTACATTACAATTTTTCTTTACTGGAATTGAAGAATTTCAATTTGCTGGAACTGAACTGAAGCAATCAAACATGTTCCTATATGACAATGGCCCTGTGCACAAAGTGAGCTCCATTAACACATGCTTTGACAAGATTGTAGTAAAGATCTCAAATGACCTGCACAGACACCTGACCCCAAAAACAATTTTGATCTGAAATAGTGACTGCACTTTAGTCCCCCTTCCCCAACATCAATATCTGACCTTACTTGTGTTCGAATGAGCTCAAATCTCGACACCCACATTCCAAAATGAAAAGTCTATATTCACACCAACGGGGGACTAAAGGGGGACTGTAAAGTAATGTGAAATTAAAAAAGAATTACATATCAGTATGATAATTGGGTGTTCACAAATGTGTGGCTATGTAGAGTATGATATTGCTAGACACACCAAATGCATTGCAAATATGTAGATTATTGATAATTTAATTGATTTATTTTGTAACTTAAATTACTATCCAGTTTACTCAGTAATAGACGTTCCCGTTTTGAGTCTCAATCGTTACTCCTATAAGCAGTCTTTTCTTACCACTGTCATCTTTGGCTTGTTCTATAGGGATCTATTTGGTCTTAAGGGATCTAATTTCTGAAAAACTGCTTTGCAACCATGTTTGTTTTCAAATTAGTTCAGTAGATTAAGTACATCCTCTAGTCTTTTTAAATGTATTACAATATATTACTGGAAAAAGCCCATGCTTCCTTTCTTATAACTAAATATCTAAATGTTTTTTAAGTCAATCAGTGATCAGGTTCATTCGTAGCTATAAATATTGCCAATATTGTCTTTTCATTAGAAGAGAGGACTGGCCCAACCTTGCAGATAATATCTGTCTTGCTCAGAACTAGCAGCATTAAATTAACACAATTTAACACCATTAAAATATAATATTTAAAACATCTCTGAAGATTTTCTATAATTCAATTTTAAATACAAATAAACATTTATTAATTTACTGATAATAACAGTGATGTCATGAAGCCTATCGGTATTATTTAATGCAGTGTTAATGTGGGTCGTACTGTAAATCACTACTCTGTGAAAATCACATCAGCGCCACTCAATCAAGCGATTGCCAGAACAGCAGCCATAGCTGGACGGGAGTCAATTCTCTCTGTGTAATTAATGATGTGAGAGCCTTCAGTGACAAAGATGAAGTGTGATAACACCCAGAATAAGCGTGAAACGAATACACACGTCTATCAATAAACACCAAGACCCTTTTATAAGTGGTGGTATGCACAAAATCAAAAGCACACACAAACAAGTAAGGCTCATGTGCAAACACACCCTTTCAGACTACCAAGATAGTGGTGATAACTTAGTAATGTGTTAAATAGGCTATGTAATATGCTTCAGTTAAACAAAATATGCTTCAGAGTAAACACAAATCCTGTAGTGCCCCAAATAACAGCTGTACATTTTATGTAATTATCTACTTTCAGACTACCTGATGCTGCTGGTTAGTATAGAATAAAATCGAATTATTCATTTATATAAAATCTTGCATAAGAAGAAAAGAAGCGTATACCAAATCAATACCAAATGATTTCAATAGACACTGCCAAATAATACATTTAATTAATGCAACATTCTCAGCTATTGTTGCTGTATTCATTATTTCTGCTATAACTTTTGTGTTTTTGGCAAGAAACGTAAAGCAGTGGACTTTGAAACTATCAAGAACTAAAACCATTAATAGCATTGGTTTATTTTAGGTGAAATATTATAACTAATTTCCCAAACAGAAGCTACAGCCACTCCTTCAATTGACAGAAATGTATTTGGATGTAAGGTCATTTGCACCTATATGTTAGTATATAAATAAATAATAATTGAATAGACTAACTTTTCTTGTGCATATTTAAAAAAAATGGACAACATAGAAAGTTTTTTTTGCCACCTTGCAGCTGTAGGGTTTCATCCTGAGCACAGGTTATTGTCTGCTACAATTTTGCATGCTGTACAGGTTTCCTTTAGGTTTTCAAGTTGTATCGTACCCCCTAAACACATGTCAGTAGGCGAAAGAGCTACAATAAATTGCTCTTAGATGTAAATGAGTATGTGAATATATGTATCGATGCTGCTTTTCCATAGTTTGGTGTCCTGCTCTATTCTTGCTTTGACAAGGTGTTCCTGGTATAGGCTCTATATCAGCCTTGGCTCTAGTTGATGTGGTTACCAAAAATTAATGCATTAATGTTTGAACACACCACAAAAAATATATAATTTTTTTCTAGTTTTAGGTTTAGTGCAAGGAAGTGAATGATTTAGATTGAGGTTTTGTTTTTTCCTTCACATGCAAGCTTTTTTCACATACAAAGCATCAAACGCCGAGCAAAATAACCATAGTTTACCTTTAAAACTTCTTTTCCCAGTTTGGAATAGAGCCATGGTTCAGCTTGACTGTGTGATATAAATGCCCATCAGCAGAAATCTTTAATAGTAGGTCCTGATCTTTACCTCCTGTGAAACAGAAATAAAGAAGAATGTTAATATTTGGTGTGCTTGTTGACAAAGGCCAAGCAAAAACCTTCTTAATTATGAGTTAAAAGTAACTCGTGCATCTCAGGCTGAACAGAAGCGACAGCTTATATCGCACGTTTCAGCTGACAGCTTGAATTTCCAGAGACGTCAGACAGCTCATTTCACACCTCTGATATTTTAGCTTTCTGCCATTAAAACATCATGCAGCAGCTGTGCAATGTGATTATGCATGCAAATTATTTCTTCCCCATCCAGAAATCTGAGCAATGAAACAAAACTAAACAAAAAAAAATGTATACATATCTAAGAGCATATATGAAATCACCAGAATATAACTGTAATGTTACAGCTTGCCTGAAATTCATGCAAATTAAAACTCATTTACGTTAAATATCAAGTAGAAATTTCTGGAATGATTAGAAATTACAATATGTCCAGCCTTTAATAACACTATATCTGGTGAATCTTGCATGGGCGAAAACACATCACTTGATGGCAGCACTGAGCGAAATTTGCTTTCTTGGCTTGCCATTTATAAAGAAAAAGTAGTAGAAACCTTTTTTTTTTGGTCATATTAAATCGAATTATTTTGAAAATAAACAGAATGCCTATGATTCTAGGCTTAATAAATAAATAGTGACATCTGTAATAAGGTTTTTATATAGAATTCTCATGTGAGATCCAAAATTGAGGAAGACACACACATACACACACACAAACACACACACACACACACACACACACACACACACACACACACACACACACACACACACACCCATCACGAACAGACAGTTCACAAAGCTCTGATTTATGCTTCAGGTTTTGATTGAATGTTACAGAGATTCAGTGAATGCCCTTTGACTCCGATCAATAATAGAGGCGGCCTGCGAATCTCAGTAATGAGGGTGCTCAGTCACGCAGTGCCCATCTTCCTCAGCCTGACATCTCCAGCACTGAGTAAAGGCAAGAGATTGTGAAAGCATGATGCTCTTTGTGTTTCGTGTCTCCAATCCAACCTGATCACCTGCTCCTGCTACATTTGCTTTATTAAAGTTTGGTTACTGTAACCAGTCTTGCAGTTATCTTTTATCTCAAAAGAAATCTACAAAGAATGGAGCTTTAAGAATGAATTAAAGGTTTATAGCAGTTTAAATAATTTTTGGAAAATATAATGTTAATAATAATAATAATAATAATAATAATAATAATAATAATAATAATATATAATATGACCTCCTTAAAGAGTTCAAGTTAGCCCTATGTGTGGGCTCTATTTGTCTGTCTTGAGCTGTTTGCGCCAGCAGAGCTTTCTGAACCATCTGGAGCGTTGCTGGAGCAACGGTGATGAGAGCGAGGGTAACGTTAACTGGGGTTACCCAGGAAACTGTGGTCGCTATGGAGACTGCATCATAGGGCGGAGCCAGGGGTCTCGACGGGGAGGCGAATCCGCGAATGCTTAACTCAGTCTTGTGTTTTTTTTTCCCTCATACAAGAATCGACAGTGTTTCTTCTTATTTTGATGCCATTTCATTTACTGCGTCCTTTTCCCCCAGGGATAATCGTGGGGGAAATTCTAAAGGGAAATGATACATAGAATTTGGGGTATAGCTTTTTATATGGCCGGGTGCAGCACTAAACGTTGATTTGGTGATCATTGCTTTTACACACTTTTTCTTTTTTTTTTCTAAACAAAATAAAGCATTTCGAGCTATAACAGTCCACCCTTTCATTTTGTATAACACGTTGTTATTTGGCATAGGTCGAAGGCGGTTTGGTTAATAAATACATACAGCTGATTATATATATATTTGACTGATGATTTGATCAACACGTTCCAGTTTGTTAGAATGGAATCTGCACTTATAGAGATACTAACAAAATGCATGTGACACTAACACGTGACCTCGTTTCATCACATTCACAGGCATCTGTAAGAATGTAATATATTGCCAAAACGTATGATGACGACTATATATATATATATATATATATATATATATATATATATATATATATATATATATATATATATATATATATATATATATATGTACAGTAAATATATATATAGATAGATAGATAGATAACACTGAGAACAAATGCAGACTGACGATCACAAACGATCCGTTATTGGTTATTTTTTCAGGATATTTAACGTCCCTGATCCGCCCTTCGTCCACTTTGAACCACTTTTAGAGAATGCATGATCATTTGCAGGCCAACAGGTTTTAGTCCGCGTACAGGTTGTGCATGAAGAAAATCCAAAAGTAAAGTATAGCTGATCTGAGGAACATCTCAGACTGGTCCCTGTGTTGGATTTACACATCGGTGAAAATCTTCTTGATGTTCACGCAGTTCTGATTATTTTGGTTTGTGTAGTTCGCCTGCTTAAAGCCGCTGTTTATTCCCTCCTCGATCACCATGTATTCCGACTTGCTGAGGGACGAGGTGCTCCGCGTCCGTTTCATCTCCTCGGTGGAGTCGAGGTGCTCGCAGCTGCCCGTGTGCAGGTACTGCGCGTGCTCCTCGCCGTCTGTCTCGCGGTGGTAGAAGTAGTTGAAGTTGGAGACGATGACCGGCACCGGCAGCGCGATCGTCAACACACCAGCGATTGCACATAGCGAGCCGACGATCTTACCGCCAATGGTCACCGGGTGCATGTCTCCGTATCCCACCGTAGTCATGGTAACCACGGCCCACCAGAACGCGTCCGGGATGCTGCTGAAGCTTGAGGCTGGGTCGTCCGCCTCTGCGAAGTACACCGCACTGGAGAACAAAATAACGCCGATGAAAAGGAAGAAGATAAGCAAGCCAAGTTCTCGCATGCTGGCTTTCAGGGTCTGTCCAAGAATCTGGAGGCCCTTGGAGTGGCGCGACAGCTTGAAGATGCGGAACACGCGCACTAGGCGGATCACGCGCAGGATGGCCAGGGACATGGCCTGCTGCCCGTTCCCCTGTCTTTCAGCCAACTCTGTCCCCAGTGTGATGAAGTACGGGATGATGGCCACGATGTCGATTATGTTCATGATGTTTTTGGAGAAAGTGGCTTTGCTGGGGCAGGCGAAGAAGCGCACAAGAAGCTCGAATGAGAACCAAATTATGCAAAGCGTCTCGATTATAAAAAAAGGGTCAGTAAAGGAACTCGGTCCGTACGGACCCGTGCCGTTTATTACGGGCGCTACAGTGACAGGATCCTTATCGTCCCTAAACTCGGGCAAAGTTTCCAGACAGAAAATGACGATGGAGATCAGAATGACCAGCACAGACACAATGGCGATGCCCCTGGCGGGGCCTGAGCTCTCCGGGTACTCAAATAAAAGCCAGACCTGCCTCTGGAACTCATGGTTGGGCAAGGGGCGCTCCTCTTCTTTGATAAAACCCTCGTCCTCACGAAATTTCTCCATCGCCTCCTCGCCCAGCTGATAAAACCGGATCTCTTCCGAGAAAATATCTATGGGCACGTTGACAGGTCTCCGGATGCGCCCACCCGACTGGTAGTAGTAGAGGATAGCGTCGAAGCTTGGACGATTCCGGTCGAAAAAGTACTCGTTCCTGAGCGGATCGAAGTAGCGCATCCTCTTTTTCGGATCGCCGAGCAAGGTGTCTGGAAATTGGTTGAAAGTTTTGAGCTGTGTCTCGAAGCGCAGACCCGAGATGTTGATAACCACTCTCTCGCAGCACTCGTGCTCAGCCTCATACCGGTCCAGCGACAGGTGGCCGGGCAGCACGGCCGATTCCTCCAGCAACTCCGTCGCCATCACCGTCATGCTGCCCTTCTCGGTCTCCGCGTAGCCGTGATTCTCGGCGTTGTTGCCCCTGTGGCGCGTCGATGGTGAGTCTATGAGGTTGAAGTGTTCATCCATACCGGGGGCTGGGAGAGGCGACAAGGAGCCCGAGAGAGGCGCGCCTCTCCCACCCAGGTTGAGATGAATTACGGAAAAAAAATCCCTTCCCTAGCCTTCTCTCTCGGTCCTCCGCGATCCCGACGGCCGTTTCCGAACGGTGTCGCCGCCCCACGGCGCGCGCGGCGCCCTTTATAAACGCACGTCTCCTCCCGCCCACAGCGCGCGTGCGCTACACGCACCCTCACCAAATCAGAGCCCAAGTTGGCATAAACATCGATATGCACGGTCTCGTTTTTTTTTTTTTTATGAAAATACACCCGTTTATACAATGTGAATAAAGGTATGCGTCGTTAGAAATGTCTCAAGAAAAAGCCACCACTGTTTGCAAAAACAAATCGTTCCAGTCACCGGACTAGACATTTTCTCAATGACAGTGGTGGCGGTTTTGCCGTGAAAAAAAAACAGTGGTGCACGTGCTGAAAGAGCAGACAAGTCGTGTCACATTCGTGTCGAGCGCGCAACACTGAGCAGGCAGACAGCCTCCAACCCAGAGCGCGCGTCACAGTGGTTTAGATGAACATGGCGTGATCGGATTATACCTTCAAAACAATAACGAAATGAAAACATGAAGCTTTTTTTTCTCTGAGCGCGCAGAGCTGACTGTAGCATTTCCCTTAGAGGAAAGCGGTCGAGTGGCGAGACGCAGCGCGCGCGCGGGAACGCTTTGCAGCCGGATGGCGCTCTCCATGGTGACGCGACTCCCAAAGGCGTAAAGCGCGCGAGCTGAAGAACGCGGTGTGTTTGTACAATATGGAGACCGAAGTCGTGGTTTATAGTCGAGCACACATACACACACACACACACACAGCTTACTAATATGACTGGACGTTGTTTAAAGATTTGATAACTACAGTCCAAAGACGCTAAACGCGAAAAAACATTTCAGAAAAGCGTAAACCGAAAGCCAAAAAGGTGACTAATTTATCAGTCAGAATGTTATGTTCTATGCAAAAATAAAGATAATAGCGCACAATAAGTAAGAAGTGACGAAAAAATTCAATCTATCGTTCTTTCTGTTTTTTTTATCAGGAAAATAGCACAATCGTGGTGTGCTATCAACACGTTGTTTATGAAAATCAGTTGCATTTTAGACTCGTGCATTCTGTAGTCCACACACAGACTGCTGTAATAGCCCCATAGTCCAGCCCAGTATCACAGAATAAGGCGATAATAAGGCGACCATAGCCATATAGCCAATGGCCATCTATTAACTACACTTTTATTTATTTATTTATTTCATGAACTGCATTTTAGCAATTTGATCATAATTAAAACATATGATAATAATTCAAAGAATGTTCCATTTATTTTAATCTGTCATGCAATGCACAATTAAAAATATTGAGTGTCTCCTTTTCTGAGTTTGGTATGAGTAATGTTATTTAATACAGTTTCACTGACAAAGCCCCAAACCCAAAAGAGAAATGTGGTTGGAAATACATAAATAAATGACATACTAGGTGTGGGGTGAGTCACTGTGGCTTAGTGGTTAGGATGTTTATCTTACATCTTTGTGGTTGGGTGTTTGAAAACCACCTTTAGTCTGTGCACCTATTGCATGTTCTGTGTTTGTTTCCGGGCGATTCCTCAGGGTATTCCCGTTTCCTCTATTAATCCAAACACCTGCACTATTGGCATTGCAAAAAATCTCGTGCCTGTGTGCACTTGCCCTGTAAACGGTTGCCACCATATCCAGGGTGTCCCCTGTAATTATTGTATCATGTATCTTTTTTCACACTTAAAAGTTTAAAACTTGAATATGGAAAATTTGAACAACTTTATATATATAGTGATAAAAGGGTATCTGCAATAATGAAAGGGAAAGTTTATAGGACTGTGGTGAGACCTGGTATGTTGTATGGTTTAGAGACAGTGGCACTGACTAAAAGACAGGAGGTGGAGCTGGAGGTAGCAGAGCTGAAGATGAGGATGGACAGGATAAGAAAAGAGTTAGATGGACAGCGCATGAAGACAAGGTGAGGGTGGTGAGATTGAGATGGTTTGGACATGTGCAGAGGAGGGACATGGGGTATATCGGTAGGAAAATGCTGAGGATGGAGCCACCAGGAAGAAGGAAAAGAGGAAGACCAAGGAGGAGGTTTATGGATGTGGTGAGGGAAGACATGCAGGTAGTTGGTTTGAAAGAGGCAGATGTAGAGGACAGGGGATATGGAGATGGATGATCTGCTGTGGCAACCCCTAATGGGAGAAGCCGAAATAATAATAATAATAATAATAATAATAATAATAATAATAATAATTATATATATATTGGATACCACAGCATTTTGCAAGCACATGACATCTCATCATTTTTGCACTTCAGTGGGACCATAATGTGTTTTCCAACAGGACAATGACCCAAAACACAGCTCTAAGTTATGTCAAAGCTATTTCTTCAACAAAGAGAATGATGGAGTGCTGCATTAAATGACCTGGTCTGCATAATCACCAGATCTAAATCCAGTTGAAATGAATGAGTTGGTACGGAGAGTAAAGGAAAACCCGCCAACAAGCACTTAACACCTCTGGAAACCATTCCAAGTGACTACCTTATGAGGCTGATGTAGAGAATTCCAAGAATGTAAAAATATGCCATTATAGCAAAAGTGGGCTACTGTAATAAAAATATAAAATATATTTTGGGTTTATTTAACACATTTTTGTTTACTACATAATTTCATTTGTTTACTTTAGTTTGTATGTCTTCAGTATTAATGTACAATGTTGAAAAAAGCACAGAAGGAAAAGGTTCGTCCAAACTTTTTACTGGTACTGTATGTCACCTGTGTAAACAGTAATTTAAAGTAATCTTTCAGAATAAATACATGCACACAATAGATAAAGTGTGCGGTCAGGGATGGCCAGGATTGCATTAAAAAGGTTTGTGCTTTGAACCTAATTGTAGGAGAGAGAGAGAGAGTAATGAATAGCTATATACACCTAAAGATCATTGTTAGCTAACTTGTTCTTACATTCATCAGCTTATTTAACACAGCAAACAAGATTAACTCTCAAAATCTTTAGGGGTATAAAAAGGTAATTTTATTCTTCTTATTGTTACAAGTTATTCAGTACCATATGCAATACTTTAATGAAAAGTCTCTGCACTACATTTCCTATTTAGTTACATTAATTTATTTTTAGTAACCATTTTATTCTTGAAGGATCACAAAGGCCCTGGAATAGATACTTGCCAATATACTGAGAGCACTGGGCACAAATTGAGAGAATTTACCCCAAATGGGATGTCAGTCCATTGCATGGCATTATGCCCACACTCATTCACACCTAGAAGAAATTTAGCAGGGAGGTGGGAGGAAGCTGTAGAACCTGGAAGAAAACCTATTCAGGCATGGGGACAACAACATAATGTAGCTAATCTGAGCTATGTTCAAACCAGGGACCCTGGTGGAGTGAGTCAGCAACACACTGCATCACCATGTCACTTTTTATTTAGACCTGAACATTATTTTAATGTATATTTGGAATATATGCAGCTATACAGTATTAAACTACATTCAGTTTTGCCTGTAAGAGATATGAATGTATGCATGCCTCAGTAAGATGATTGTGTATGCCATCCTCATCTAATCATATCTAAGCTTATATTAATATTAATAGATTAGATATAAAAACCAATTAACATACATTTTACCAGTGCATACAGATCCACACATCTGAACAAGTGACACCTCAACTGGTTAAGTGATCATCAGCATTTACTAGAAACCAATAGAAGTGATTTAAATGCCTTTGCAGGAAGACATCACAGAGATTGGTTATTAAGAGGGCTTTCTGCCCATGCCTCCTGCTCAATATTGCATGGCCATACTTATTTAATGAGGTTTTAATGTAAGTGGAGCTATCACCTGTAAATGGACAGACACATAGTATAGAAAAAGTGCACACCAGAATCCAATAAATTAAAGAATGTGCACAATGTTACACACATTAAGACAGAATAATTGGTTTCAACACATTTTTTAAATAACATTCATACTAAGATTCAAAATAAAAAATGGAAGATTTCACGAGTTAGCAGCTGATAAAATAGCTGAATGGCACATTTACACCCGTTCTGTCTGGATAATATAAACCTGAACACTTTCTCATTTGCAATTGTGGCTAATCACTAGTTAACACAGCGAGAAATCAATAGGGTTGGGATCATTGCATCAGCAGCTGGGTGACAGACAGGGGATATCATTACACCCTCACATATTTCAAGGTCACACCAGCTAGTAAGTCAGATACAGTATCAGCAATCACAGCTGCCTTTAAGCTAGGAACATGAAAATAAATCTAAGCAGTGGATAAGACGGCATGGAAAAAAATCAGTAGTCCAAAAATGTAAATAGGTTGAAAGTGATTATAGATTGCCACATTTCTGACTTTGGTGAAATGTGTACAATCTATGGAAATCTGAGAAAAGGTTGGTGTGGCAGCGAGGGGGCGTGACCGAGCACCGGTTTGTAAATGAAGAGCAAGGCCGGAGAGACAACCGGTAAGAATCACACACTTGTTGTGAATTAGTCTAATCTGTGTTCTCTGTTGCAGTGAGTGGGGTAAAAGCATAAGAAGAGTGACAGAAGAGCGTGTGTGTGTGAGAGAGAAAACGCAGAGATCAAATAAAGAATCTGGTTCTGTCAAACTGGTCGCCGCCCCACTGTTCTTCCTTCCCCTGAACCATTAGCTCCCCTACAGTTTGATTTATATAGTAGTTGAATTTAAAATAAAACAAGCTGTTTTCTGAGTACATTTTTAAAGCATATTATTTGAATAGATATTTTTGCCACTGAAAATCTAATCATTGGCATATTTTCACCACAAGAGTATTCAATTCAATTCAGCTTTTATTGTACATTATTCATAAAGCAGCTTTACCGAAACCTGCATATAAAATTGGAATTTAAATGTGTGCCTAATGTGGAAGCCAGGGGCAATAGTGAGACAGTAAAACACCCTGAGGCAACAGGGCAAAGAAACCTTGAGATTTCAGGGAGTCAAACTCGAAAGTGAGACGGTGTCTTAGCTGGGTGACAAAAGAAAATAATAAACTTATATAACTACTGTAAATTCTATAATACAGTAAAACTATGGTGATCTGTAGGCTATGCATATAGGGTCACCTTTAGCAGCAGTGAATGATTTTCAGGTGAGTGAGGCTTGGCTCCAAGCAGAAGTGGGGCATCAGAATGGATGAGGCAGGTCTGGAGAGCAGAGAAAGTCAGGGCCATTTTCGTCTCAGAAGTAACATGTATAGCTCAGAGAGAGTGAGAAAGGTGGGAGATGGGAGGATAACACAGGTTGTAAGCTATATTCTTGTACTGTAATGGCTCAAGAACATCAAGTACATTGTGTACAGAATGCAATCAGGTAATTGTGAAAAATAAGCTTTGACAGAATAACTAAAAAGGGGAGCCAGAAGGCAGCCAGACACTCACACATCAACCTTTGTGAGAGTGTGATCATGTGTTGGCGTGGGGCAGGGTTTTGTTCATAATACAAACATCCCAGTTTGCCAGAACACTGTATGCCCATGAACAACCTCCAGATCTGTGCATATACTTAAAAACTTGACAAAAGCTTTGACTAAACAAAGAGGATTTCAGCCTAGACAGAAAGACTGAGATGGGATCTGAGTCCCAAACACTACAGTAATTTGAAGAGTATTATGTCGGGCTATATAAGATAAAGCTCTGCCTTCGGCTGGACCTTACCAACAAATGATTATGCTGTTTGAGAGTGGTGGATCATAAAAGACCAAAAGTTCATTACGGTGCTGTGGCACAAAATAAACATAGAAAAGTCTTGGCTCAACAGTTAAGATTCCAGGTTATCTGTTTCTTAGCCCTATCTGCTTCAGAAGTGCAATATAATGTCAGGCTCAGATATGAAGAAAAAAGAAAATAATTTCTGTTTGCTGTGTGCAGATACATGAACAATGCAATGCTATTATATATGATGGATTTGGTGATTTCAAAATCATGGGCCACCTCATAGCCTTTGTTTGGTCCTTGAGCATGGCTTTTAAACCTCAAATGTATTGTGAAATATATTCTGAAAAGACCCTTTGGATAAACTTGCCAAATGTTTTAGAAAGCAGACTGTATAATGTATAAACCTATCCAGCTGTTTACTTTAGTGTTAAAGACACATGTTCAATCATGACCTTTTCTGGACACTCTACTTTTTGTTGCATTCTTTTCCTTTTAAGTGATGTCTAAATGCTCAAAGTAAAGATTCCATTAACTAAAAATAACATTCTGCAAGAAAATAAATGTGTGAACAATATATACATGCAGTGCATCAATTTGTAGAATACATTTATCATTATTATTATTTTAAATCTCTGTTTGTTTGTATCTTGTACCTTAAAGAGGGCCTCTTGGGACAGAGGAATGTCATTGTTTTGGCTTGCAAGGAAAAGTCATATCCTGTAGACTACTTCTGACCTTGGCTCTAAGGCATGTCTGGTTGAAGTAAGAGTTGGAGAATCAGAATGAAGATCTGAAGGAGACAATCCAACAAATAAGCATTACAAAGAGGATATGTTTGGAATGCCATGAATTCTTTTTCAATTTAATTTTGAGTTAATTCAGAGTTAATTTTGTCCAACTTTGCCAAGTTGTTCAATGTGTCCATTTTGCATTGAGAATGCTTGTTTCGCCTACAGTCTCTGGAAATAGCCATCTCTCATCAAAAATGAAGGACTTCCTGCTACTGTGTCACATAAGTGCAATGTAATGAGAAGCAAAGTGATTTGGTCACCAACAATAGCAACAAAGTACGGTGGTATGTTTATTTAATCACAGACAATGCAGCATTATGTGTGCTTTTTTGGAAGTTCCATTTATTCATTCCAGCTTGCAGCTTTTGATTTATTGATTGATTCAGTGATTGGCTACTCGCTCTTTGATTTAGCTACTCAAAACAGAACATAGCTGGTATTCTTGTGCTTATATTTTGGGACTTTAAGCACTTTAAGCCTTTAAAATAAAAGGCAGAAATTGCAAAATGCTTTCTTTCTGACCCTACCAGACTATGATCTATCGTGGCAGCTGACTGTAAACTAATGATAGGAACATCCACAAGGTGCTGCAACAGCATCCAACAAAACAAACATGACACGGATCAATTGACACGAGAATTAGAGGTGACAGTTTGTCAACAGACACTAACTGTAAGATCTCTTTCACACACACACACACACACACGTCTTACTTTGTCATTATGAAGACCTTCTTAAATAGCTAATTAATGATATATTTACAAATGTTAGCTTGTCAGGACAGGCCATATCCCAACAAATATGGAAAATGGAGAAAAACTAATTGGGAATGCAGTAGTGCATGCAGAGTATACTGTATGAATATTGGGGGTGTGTCTGCATCTTAAAATCGCATGTGGCTCTAAGATGAAATGTGAAGGTCATGCTGGAGTTATGGTTAAGGGATCCCAGTCCTATAGATTAATCTGTCGCTCTCTGTCAGTATAATAGACCAGCTCCCTCTCAATTCCAGTGTTATATAGTGGTGTTATGTATCTGAGGATGAGAGGCGATAAAACGGAAGGTTCAAGGCCTGGGCTGGTTTCCAACGCTGGCAGCAAAAACTAGATTAAACTATCTATTAATTATCTTCATAAAGTTCCTTTACTGTGAGTTTTAAAAGACATTCAAATGTTATGTCATGTGTATATAAGGAAAATCAAACAATATATCAGAAAGCATTTTAACCAAAATAACTACAATCTCTTTGATATTAATCTATTCTTACATTTTTGCATTTTTGTATGTTTCACAAAATTGAAACAGACAGATAGCTAGAGTATATACATCTTTGGAAACAGGCATGAATCACTGTAATAGAGAGAAGCAAAAACAGCAATCTGCAGCTGTCACTGTGATAAATAAATAGCAAGAAGACTTTCCCTGTCAACCACCAGCCCAAAAAAAGATTCATTTTCTCTTTTGTATTTGTCCAAACAGTGTTTATTGATATTGTAAGGAGGCTGACAGCAAAATCAAATGAATCATTGTATTTTTTTATTTCAATATGCCAATTGAGTAATACAGTGGTGCATTCGAGAGCATTCCTCTGATTATCAATACTGAACTTAAATTATTGTCACATTCCTCCCATTGTCCAGAAGCATGCCGATATACAGATGCTACAGTGTGTGAGTGAGTGTGTGAGTGAGTGTGTGAATGAAGCCCTGCAGTGGACTGGCATCAAGTCTGGGGGTGAATTTTTAAACAGGTTTCACCACAAACCCGATACGGTTACTGAATATGGGTAAGTGGGTGAATTGAGTAATATTGAGTGCTTCTGAAATTGAGGTAAACAGGAAACATTTATTTTTATTATTTTTGAAAGATTATTTATTTCCTCAATAAATAGTACTTTATATTCCTTTTATATTTATCATTTTCTATGCCAGTTTTCAGCTTCAAAGGTCATCAAACCTTTCCTAGTTTAATGAGTCAAGCAGGTTTACTCAACATTACTCATGTTTACTCCAAATTTACTCATAGTACATTTATTAATATCCTGTTTTATTTACCCAGGCAGTGTGTTTTTTTGTCCAAGCAGTAGCTGATGCATCATTGCTAAGTAATAACAATAAAAAGATTCTTGAATGCTCTATTATTGTAGTACCATTCCTTTCAAATATTAGCAAGAATATAGCTGGTTCGAAGAGACCTTTTTAGACCTCTTTACTAATTAAGACACGTTTTATCATCATGTACATGAAAAGGAAGAATGAACCTGACATCTTTTAATGATTTTTTTATTCACATTTTATTAAGATCTACATAAAAGAGTGTACTGTTATAAAAACATATATAACAGTGGTTGCTTTGAGACACCCAGATGTGAAGTGATTACATAAATGTCAAAGAGCTAAGGAAATGTTGCACAAGTGAAATAGGAAATAGACAAATGACTAAATAAGTATAGGGGTAGATTAAAGATAGGACAGTGTGTGGACAGTGCAGTAAAGTGTAACAATGACTGAAAAATATCAAAAATTTCAATACATATTTTATGTATTTTATTTACTGTTTGAGGCTTCAGGAAATAATTATTTGAAATAATTCTTATTTTTTAACTCTTCATGCTGAATGGGATTTGTATGGTTCTCAGATTTTCTCCCAATGTCCAAATGCTTGCACCTGGCTATTTTAAACTGGCCCTAGGTCTGAATGCTTGTCTGATTGTGAATGTTCACAATGCATTGAGATGTAAAGGAGCTCCATCTGGGGGATTCTAATGCCCTGACCTTCTGCGTGTTGCCAAAATGCACCAGATGGACTGGGATAATAAACAGAAAATCAATGAATAATTTAATAAGTGATTCCTTAAAGCTATAAACCTTTGTAAATTATTAACATATGTATTTAAGTAAAAACATACAATTAATTATCCTGTTCTATTACTAGCATTTAAAAGCAGAAATATTTTATTTATATACACAGACTAAAGCAATTTAATGAACAGTATGCATTAATGGCCAGCATAGTGCAGCAGTTCAATCTTCAAGGTCGACAGGTCAATCATGAACCCTTGTTAATGTCTCTGTAGATTTTCTTAAACCATCTTGGTAGGTAGATTGGCAAGATGCTGTAGAAAATAAGTAGTTCTGAATTGTAACATTTATGCCTAAAAACCTATGCCTATATGTCTGATAAACAGCAGAATTCATTTTTCAATAATAATTGAGAGAATCTGGGTCAGGGAGGACCTGTGAGAGATTTACTTTCGAAATCCCATCCTCCTACCCAAAGGTTTTGAATGAGATATTTAATTTAGGCAAGCACAGAGATACATTAAGACTACAATATACCCCCCATGTGTCTCATTTATCAAATCAAGCACTCTACTAAGAACTACATACTCAGACACACACACACATAAACACACTTGCGCACACAAATGCACATCATTAAGAGCAAATGCTCACAGTACATGCAGATAATTCTGTGCCTTAAACAGTGACACCATATGACATCAATAATTAAACAGAATCTACATATGTGTACCATACTAGCTCATATTTTGAAAAGTTATATATAAAATATATATATTCCTGGTAGTGGTGATATCAAAAAAGCAGACGCTAATTTTATAAAAAAAAAGAAAAAAAAGAAAAAAAAAAGATAAAGTTTATGTTTATATAGACTTTATATTATAAAGTTTACATGTTTATAATTTTACTCCTTAAACTCTCGAAAACTTTAGTCAATCAAGAACCACAACCAGCAATGTTTTAGTACAGCAATCTACATCACCAGATATTTCCTAGATCTTAACTTCCACTGAATGCAGCCACTACTTCCTCGAATATATACATCTTCTACATTTTGGAATTAAGAAGATATTACTGAGGCATACTTGAGAATATACAGTACAGACCAAAAGTTTGGACACACCTTGTGTGTCAAACTTTTGGTCTGTACTGTATATATATTATATATACAGTACAGACCAAAAGTTTATATATATTATTATATAATAATATATTGTTTCACACTTTTTTGTTATGTATATAATTCCACATGTGTTAATTCATAGTTTTGATGCCTTCAGTGTGAATCTACAATTTTCATAGTCATGAAAATAAAGAAAACTCTTTGAATGAGAAGGTGTGTCCAAACTTTTGGTCTGTACGGTAGATATATCTGGCAATAATTATATAATATGAGCAATTAAGTGATTTTTTTTGCTACTAACCTTTGTCATGAATAACATTGCTGAGATGTGACAATTACAAAAGTGTCATATTTTGCAGGATGCACTAGCCCTGCCCCAAAATAGGATGTATCTCACAACAAGCATTGGCCACTAAACTGCTGCAAGACTAGGTGGTGCTCAACAAATCCATCTAACAAAAATGCAGCTATTGGCCCTTTTGGAATGATATCCATTCTACACAGTAAGGTGCTGCACTTACTTTTTGAAACAAAGCTCATAGTCCTACAAAAGGCCAAGTTAAACAATAACTTAATGTATCAGACAAAGAGTCTAAAGTGACTAGCTGATTCACCCAGAGTTTAACTTTATTCAGATTGTGAGCTTAAAAAAGTAAAAAAAAAAAAAAAGAAAGATAAACCTCAGTACATATGTTCGTCATCTTGTCTTGTCAAGAGAAAATCATGTTTTTAAATAATACTAATCCTTAAAAAATCCTTTAAAAACATTCTACATGAATTTGCAAACTTAAACTTTAGTGAAAAAGCAACCATTATTCAATATTCAATCAATTAAATTCTATTCAATGCCCAAGACAAAAGCAGTTAAATACAGATAATATAGCAATAAAGAATAATTAAGATAGTTCTTTATAAGTGTTTGTCCCTAATGAGCGTGCCGGTGGCGACTATGGCAAGGAAAAACTTCCTGAGATGGCATAAGGAAGAAACCTTGAGAGGAACCAGACTCAAGAGGGAACCCATCCTCATCTTGGTGGCACAGAATGTCCAATTATTACTGCTAAACGATGTTGAGGTGTGCAGTGATGGTGATCAAATGCAAACTGCAGTCCTGAGTCATTGTAGCAGACTGTTGACATTAAGTACAGTCCAAATCCATCCTCAAATTTTCTGTGATATTCACGATAACAAGACTTGTGTCTATTTTAGACTTGAATAGGGTTCATTACAATATAACATGATCCACTTATTATAGTAAACACATTAATACCTAAATTTCTCGTAAAAAAACTTTTACTGTATCTGGGACAACATGACTTCAGTTAGTTTATCTTCTGATTCCACCTGATGAAGTAATAGGCATTAGATAGAATCAGTGTTTGTTTGAATAAAAAAAAGTGGAGAAAAGCTGCCACCCTGGGATATTGAACAACATGCAATTTAAGATATGTTAGACAATATCAAACTAAGTGATAGTCTTTCAAACTTGCTGATTTCTTCTTCTTCTTTCGGCTTCTTCCATTAGGGGTCACCACAGCGGATCATCCGTCTCCATATTCCCGTCCTCTACATCTGCCTCTTTCAAACCAAATACCTGCATGTCTTCCCTCACCACATCCATAAACCTCCTCCTTATCCTTCCTCTTTTCCTCCTCCCTGGTGGCTCCATTCTCAGCATTCTCCTACTGATATAACCCATGTCCCTCCTCTTCACATGTCCAAACCATCTCAATCGCGCCTCCCTCACCTTGTCTCCAAAACGTCCTACATGCGCTGTCCCTCTAATAAACTCATTTCTAATCCTGTCCATCCTCATCACTGCCAATAAAAACCTCAACATCTTCAGCTCTGCTACCTCCAGCTCCGCCTCCTGAGATTTTACTCAATGCCATTGTCTCTAATCCATAACTAAACTAGAGATATAAAACAAACTAGATACTGTCTGCAGGAGACAAATAGAACCTCTTCAGTAAAATGTCTAAAATCCTTTACCCCAATCTATCAGACTTCATTTCTTTCATTGATTTCACAATAAGCAAGTAAGAAGCACGATGTAATCAATTACATCATGGACAGCAGTGAGAGACCTTGGTTTTCAGTTTAGTGATTGCCCTTCATCTCCTGTTCGAAGCTATTGCCAGCATTGTGGTTTTCATCTCAGAAACATTGGTCTTTTAAAAATTATTTTATACCTGATGCAAAAAAAAAACAACACAGCTAATGAACTGAGTGAACTTTCTCTGTGACTTTCTCCATGCTATATAGTCTGAGCCACTCTTTCACCCTTGTCCTTCTCTTGGACAATATCTGCGTTGTGTCAAATGTAAATGAACAATGGTGATGTAGAAAACATTTTCTGATATTTCTTTATAAACAAAGCTACTCTGGCAAAAGCAGCACAAATGACAAATGTTGCATGCCAGGTAATTAGTAATTTCATTTCAAAGTGCATTTTTCTTTTATATAAAGTGGTGATTAAATAGAATATGATCAGGTTTATTATCGTATTTCAGAGTCTCTCCTTCAGACTCTATTTAGATGTATTCAGGAGTGTGCCCAGCAGTGCGTTTGATATTGTGGTCTGTCAGAATCCTTTTGTAAAAGCATCAGTTACTCAGTTGCTATAGGAGATGGCTCAGGTCAGACTAGGCTTTGATTATGAGCTCTTCTCTGGATGCAGCCCTAGAGACTATACTGGCATGCTTTAACACAAAAAAAACACTTCCTGAGCATTGTGCACCACAAGTAACTGAAAGTCACAAAGTGGCTAAAACTAATTTTAAAATACTAAATATTGTACTAAATATAATACTAAATATTACAAAAATGTACAAGTTGGCACATTTTTTCTTATTTATAGATTTTGTTTTGTATTATAATTTAAGCAGATGTATTAAATGTGCATTTTGATTAAACACACACATTTTAAATAAAGAACAGTATTTATACACTTGTATATAGCGCACAGCTATACAGCTTTAAGCATTAGATAGGATTTAAGTTGTATAAATTAAGTTAGAAATAGGGCCCCAAATACTAAAATATATGCAACAAAATGTGAGGAACGCTGGGAGACTTCTATAGAATTTTAATATATGCAGAGAACAGGTTAATAATTCATGAATGACAGTAAGACATGCCAGAACATCTCCAGAACGTCTCTACATATCCAGAAAATCTTTAGCATTTTAAAATATTCATTCACCATCCACTTTAATAGAAACCTGTACACCTGCATATGCATGGAGGTTAGTATGCCAGATAGACTGGTTTGAGCATCTGCAAACCCTCAGTGCAAAGGTTGTTTTTTTGGTGTTTTTTTGCACCATGATGTGTAAACTCAGTAAACTTTAAGTTATGTGTAATATATATTTTTCTCCATTCTGATGTTTCTTGTGCACATTACCTGACCAGTGTCTAAACAATTGTATGCAGTGTTGCTAATTGGATAACAGCATGAATGTACAGGTGTATACATGTACAGGTGGTCTTAATAAAGTAGACCATGATTGTACATACCTGCAATTGTGATGAGTGAATGAGGCACTGAGAGGAATTAGATATGCATGGGACACCAACTGACAACAATGCAAAGCACAAGAAACAAAAACACTAATAAAAAAAAAAAAAATACTCATAGATAATAATGACCACTAAGAAAATCCTCAAAACCAGGTGTCAGTTGGCAAAATGAAGCAGAATGCAAGCATGACACCAAAGACGTGGGTGTTACAGCAACAACAAACAGAAATGTGACAGGCACAAGCGGTGTGTCCAACTGTATCCTGTATCCATAAATACTACAGGATGCTCAGTGGTAAGCCACAAACATGTATAAAGTAAGTTTATGAAACTTGATTTTTTTTTTTATAAATTGGCAGCACATATACTCTACTTCTTGGCATATTATATAACAATGTATTTAAAAGATTAATATTAGTGCTAAATGTAATAATGATAATTGTTTTAATAAAATTTCATTTTGAACATTTAGATTCTTTGAGTCCTGTTGTTTTCACATCAATACATAATTAAAAATCAGGCTTTAATAATAATTAATTACCATATTACACAACATATATTAAATGTGTTTGTCCTTAATGTTCAATGATTTACTAAAGCACATGTTAATTACAGAAACCCAAACCTAAATCACACACACTGAGAGCACACCGCCGGGAAATGTATTGCGATTACACATGTTTATAATGTATCTTATGGAGATAATTTCCTAGAGACAGGTTGTGCAAATAACATGATATAGAAAAAAATAATAATTTAAAACCATAACAAGCCCTGTGTACAATATGGATGTGTGCTTACAATTATTTAGTTTTATTTTTATAGCACTTTTAACAATGGACAGTGTCACATAGCAGCTTTAATGAAAATAAATAGATTTAATACATAATTGGCTTACTCACACCACTAGTAAAACCCAGTTCTGCAAGACACGCCTACAATAGTATCACTGATACTCATTCTTAATGCTCATGATCTAGATATCACAGATTTGCTCTCTTTGAAAAGTGGGTCAGTTCTCATGAGTCACTTCCATCTTCTGCAGGCATCAGGGCCTTCTCCATGAATCATATAAAAAGTAGAGAAAGCAATATACACACACACAAGTATACAGATTGAAACTACACATTCCAAACCTTAAACTGACCAAATATATAAGACCAAATATAAGTAGAATCATATTAAATATAAATCATCTTTATTAAGCTTACACAAACCTTACATTCTGTTCTCAGAATGTGAGCCAATCAGTGATGCTGCCAGAAAGAAAAAAAAAGACAAAAATTTGTCAGAACAAGCCTTGAACACAGGCAGTCACCACGACCTCACCACTCCCTATCAGATGATTTAGTGCTCTTGGGGGAATGCTCAGCCAATGCAATGGGCTCAAAACACAAAGCAGCCACTAGATTACAGCTGTTCCTCTCACACCATCTCCCACAGCAAACCATGGAAGCAAGTGCTAGTGCTACACACTAATTATTGCAATCATCTCCTTTCTGGGTGCCTTTGAGTGACAGGAGGAGCAGGAGGGAATTAAACATGCTCGCTTGGAGACCAGTTTGATGAGGAGGACCTAATTTTCAGGCAGTGTTCCAAATACAGTGATCACGTTGAAGCTTACACAAGAGAGCTATCTTAAGCAGAATACAAACCCACATTTTAAAAATCTGGCAAGAATCAGAGCTGAAATTCATCATATGCTGTTTTAGCCTGTGTGAGAAGTTAAATTAAATGTAATTCTAATCAAAATGACACCACTAAGAGATAGATAGATAGATAGATAGATAGATAGATAGATAGATAGATAGATAGATAGATAGACAGACAGACAGACAGACAGACAGACAGACAGACAGACAGACAGACAGACAGACAGACAGACGTCCAAAACAGTACCACTTTTTGATTTTTTTTTTATTCAGCTTTCCAAGCATTTCTTCCATGACTTATTTTTTAAACATGATGTTATGCATAAACAAGATTGTAGGAAATTGTGAAAAGTTATACATCTAGAATGTAACGGAATAGGCTGCATTTGTTTGGATTACAGCCTATAGTACCATAGTGAAGAGCAGGTGATAGTAGTGAGGAGGAGGAGAGTTCTCACTCATGGTGGGCAGGGAATTCTGATGACTGATCCTGATGAGTGTGTAGTGTCATTTCAGGGTTTGATATTACTGCCTTTCCAATGACCTCTTCTCTGGGACTTCCCAGAGCTGAAGTATGAAAAATGTCTTAATTAGTATAACACCTGCCAGCTTTTTGTATACAGGGTTTTGCTGATTAATGTGTTGTTTTATTTCAGTCATCTAACGGGAGAAATGCCTTTGTTTATAACAAGCTCCTCAAACACACACACACACACACACACACACACACACACACACACACACACACACACACACACACACACACAAAGCCTAACAAGATGAAAATAAAGTAATTCCGCTGCGCAGGTGGCAATTTTCTTATCCCGGTGATTTACGGAAAGGAGAAGGTGTAAAATATCCCGATCCCGTGGTGCGCCCAAGCTATCGCGATGACGTACGGTGTTTCCCCCGAGGGCGCGTGGGACCTTTCACCGGCTACGCACGCGGCATGTTAACAGAAGATGAGAATTTTTCACGACCCTGTCCAAGCAGAATAGATTGGAAAGCTGAACGCGCCAGTTTATTATACAGACATGTGATAGAATGAGATTTTGGATATAAAGCAAATTGAGCACAGTAACACCTGCGTCTACTGTTGTTTCTGTTAGCCAGTGGTGCCATAGCAACATTTATAGGCGGAGTTCACGTCCCATTTCCTCTCTGCTGTTAAACAGAACACGTGCGGTATTTCTACGAAAATGGGAGGGGAGGAGAGCAAAAAGTCATTTGCACAACAGACAAAGTAATGCTTATGGGGTCCATCAGGCACTTGTAAATCCACGACGGAATTACGATTCCACAAACATCCAATCGATCACACTTAGGACGCATGCCTGGCCGCTTTTTTTTGGTGCACGTGCGCAAAGCCTGGATTTGGCGCGCGCAGAAGTGAAAGAGAAGGTCAGAGAGATGGTCGCGCGCTCTCGTTACAACTGCAGCACACGGGAAAAAAGGTTTATATAGTCGAGCACACCTAAGAAAGGCTATATGAACCAACTAAGTGATATTTCTTAACCAAATTAATAAATGTTAATGGTTTATTTTTTATAAATAAAACCCTTGAACGTATTGCTTAAATTGCTTCCATTAGGGGTCGCCACAGCGGATCATCCGTTTTTTATCCTACTCTCCACTACATAAGCCTTGTTCAATCTACCTGCATGTCTTCCCTCAACAAATCTATAAATCTCGC
The DNA here is from genome assembly GCF_014805685.1 of Silurus meridionalis. Lineage (NCBI taxonomy): Eukaryota > Metazoa > Chordata > Actinopteri > Siluriformes > Siluridae > Silurus > Silurus meridionalis. Next base: position 17,723,978 of record NC_060884.1, on the reverse strand, counting down.
CCTTGGCCTCCCTCTTTTCCTCCTTCCTAGCAGCTCCATTCTCAACATTCTTATTCCTATATATCCCATGTTCCTCCTCTGCACATGTCCAAACCATCTCAATCAGGCCTCTCTCACTTTGTTCCCAAAACGTCCTACATGCGCTGTCTCTCTAATAAACTTATTTCTAATCCCGTCCATCGCTCCCAATGAAAATCTCTAGCGTGATGCATCTTCAGCTCATACAACATTCTTATAAACTTCCCTTTTCACCTTTGCAGATACACTTTAATCACAAATTACTCCTGCTACTCTTCTCCACCCACTCCACCCTGCCTGCACTCTTTTCTTCACTTCTCTAATACACTCTTCATTACATTGCACTGTTGACCACAGGTACTTAAACTCATCCACCTTCACCGCATCTTCTCCCTGCAACTGCACCACTCCACTGCCCTCCCTCTCATTCACACACATGTACTCTGTCTTACTCCTACTGGCTTTCATTCCCCTTCTCTCCAGCACATACCTCCACCTCTTCAGGCTCTTCTCAACCTGCTTCCAACTCTCGCTACAAATATATACAAAATATAATGTCTTTCACCACTGCAAACAGGAAAGGGCTTAGAGCCGATCCTTGATGCAGTCCAACCTCCACCTTGAACCAGTCTGTCGTTCCTACTGCACACTTCACTGCTGTCACACTGTCCTCATACATGTCCGGCACCACCCTCACATTCTTTTCCACCACACCAGACTTCCTCATACAGCACCCTGTTCTACACTTTCTCTAAATCCACAAACAAACAAAGCAACTACTTCTGACCTTCTCTATACTTCTGCATAAACATTCTCAAAGCAAATAAAGCATCTCTGGTGCTCTTCCTCGGGATGAAACTATTCTGCTGCTCACAGATGGTTCCTCTTCCCTCAGCCTGGCTTCCACTACTCTTTCCCATAACTTCATGGTGTGACTGATCAACTTTATTTCTCTGTAGTAACTGCAGGTCTGCACATCTTCCTTATTCTTAGAAATTGGTACCAGCACACTCCTTCTCCATTCCTCAGGCATCTGTTCACCTTCCAAAACATCTAACATCTTTATGCTTTTACTAACATGGGCATGCAAGTTATAGTATCCAATGTATATAATAATATATAATATATAAGTATACAAAGTGAGAAAAGGGAAAAAATAAATGAAAAAATGCCTGCATCGTTGCATCTGTGAATCACAGTTTGTCTTTGTGCATGCAATCATGCATGCACAATTAAGCATGCTTTTTATGTTAAAAGCTTATGTGTTAATCAGCGAAGGTTGGCCTTTATGCTAGCTGGAACAGCTTGCTGGCTGTAGCTGACTGCTGCAGCAGGTTGATTTAGTACCACAACACTGAAGTCTACTGAGAAAGTCGGAAAACAGAGTTTCAGACATAGGAAACCTAATGCCCTCTTGTGGTCGAATACCTTTCAGAAACACAAAAATGTCACCAACATTTCTAATTTGAATATCACGCTTTATTTGCCCCAAAGGACACGTGTGTCTGCTTTCAAGATGAAATCTCAATTCTCTGAAAACCAAAGGATCTTCTTTTTAGTTTAATGCTTAGATTACATAATCACTGAAAGTATTCATTGAAATATAAACCCTTTGTTAAAGCCCAGAAGTACACGTACATGGACACATTTCCTCTACTGGAACAATCCTAAGGGTCAATGAAAAAGAAGCGATGTAGCTTATAATTAAGGCCTTATTCACGTAAAACATGCACAGTGTATGTTTTATAAGAGGATACACAGACTAAATCCAGAGTCTTTCTTTTGCCCGGGCAGCTTTCTGTATCACAAAATATTATTACTCCTTACTTTCATACTACATGTTGACTGTATGATACCAACAGGAGACAGTGAATTTGACTACATCTATCACGTCACAAAGTTTGCAGGACTTTTCTCAAAATTTCATTACAGGCTTCAGATAACTGTAAATATTACACAAAAAAGAAGCAGCAATAATAATAATATAAATAATAATTAAACGGTATTTTGAAATAAGACGATAATGGTTTTATGGGTAAATAACACCTAGTTCTCTCACAGCTGAAGAGAGATACACGGCAAAGCATGACTGATCTGTTTTAGTTTGCCTAGACATGTTTACCTGCAGTACATAGATTAGTGGCTCAGCTGCCACATTTTCAGAAAGCTAATCCTGCCGCTTCTCTTTTGCTACATACCATAGGACAGTTCAGAATCAGTTAAATTACTCCGTGATCCTCCTCTTTCTGTACACGAAAAGGACACCGTTTAAGGAATGTAGGCATAGGAGGCAAATGCCGTGACATGTTTTAATACTCTAATGCTTAATCAAGCACATCGGCCTATATGATGTGCTGTCAGGGAGAGTCTTGGTGTTTTTACAGGGTGGAATTTTGGGGGTTTGCTTTTCTGAACCTGACCAAGCTCTTCAACAAGAGGCCTGTTCTCAACTTCTGTTCCCTCAGCACCGGACAGATGGACAGATTTGGGAAGGACAAGAGAAAAGTGTAGGAGGCAAAGCACGACCCAGTATCAACACATCTGCAGATGGCCCGTAGGAACCTGCAGGAATTTCTGTTGACATATAAATATATGTCAGAAACGAAAGCACACACAATGATTAAGATAATTCAGTGATGAATGTGTCCCATGTGTGAGTGATTTATTTGACATTAACTGCCTTTCAGGAAAACTACTATTATATTTCCTGTAATTTATTTCTGAACAACCTTCTCTGCTACTTAATGTCAAACAATACACCCACACCATTATGAAATTAAAGCATTTTTCATAATATTGTTATATTTAACATTTTTGCCATTTGGCTGATGCCTTTATCAAAAAGTGAGTTAAAAATATTGTATTTATACAGCTGAGCAGTTAAAGGACCCAGGAGCAGCAGCTTGGTGATGCTGGGATTTAAAATCATGACCTCTCAGTCCAACTATTGAGCTACCACTTCGCTTTACCATTCAGTTTGACCCAAAAGATGATGACCATCATAACAGAAGAGACATGTCATTGGACAATTTAATCAATACTTTGCTACTCTGTTGAATGAAATTAGATAACAGTGTAGTATATGACACTCATTGTACTCTCCAAGGGTTCATGTTCTGCATTATAGGGAAGGCCTTTGTATGTCTTAAGAGATGGCAGATCTTTTGATCACTTCTTAGGTTTCAGAGGTGAAAGGGGTCACTTGATCTGCTGAGGCTGTTTTGGGGAGGGTGTAAAGGATTGGCCACACAGCAGTCAGTGTCCAGTATAATAGTGTATGTGTCTGTGTGAGTGTCTGTGTGTTTCTGTGTGTCCTACCACCCCTGCAATCGAAGAGGCCAAAAGAGGCCAACCCATTTGCAAGCCAGATTGACTTTCTGACTTGCATTCAGTTCATAATCACAGAAGCTTCTTTATCTTTTTGCCAAAATCAGAAGTCAGGTTTTACACTTTATTTAAATTCTAATGTAATTTGCCACTGAAAATTGAAAAAAGCTTTTATTGTAATGGCTGGGTGAGCTCTGTATTGCCTTCACATTTCTAAAATTTGAATGCTGTTACTTCTCAACAACTAGTAATAAGTAGTAGTTTCTCATTATATATTATTTGACAAATGTCAGGAATTTAAGGATTTAGTGTATATATTCTCCATATTTCTAAAATGAGAGTTATGCTTGGAGAGAGGGTTTCTTAATCCCAGCCATTAAAAAGCATAATAAACCATTAGACAAAACAAATAATATTTTCTTTGTACTATTCATATCATATTTGATATGATTCTTTAACCCATTTATCAGGTGTCAACAGGTCGAAGCACATGCCTCTAAAAGGTGTTGATTTGGACTACTAGGCCTCACTGTAAAAGCTGATAACACGTGTTGGCAGATGTTCATTGCCTGCCTGTGTCATGGAGGTCACTGGAAAACCTATGGAACATCTGGAAAAAATAAATTAACTGACAGCTCAAAGAGTACAACTGATAAAACAGGTGGGTGCTACTATGTTTTTCATTCCTTCTGCCTTCCTTTCTGTTCATCTGTCTTCTGTAATTCTTTTTCCTGTAAGAATCATCTCCCTCTTTCTCTTCTACTGACAAGAGAGATAAAAAGGTATTGGATAATAATATCAAGCTGAACTGAAATACTGCCCCTCTGAATGAAAAGCTTATGTAAATGATACATGACAATACATGCAGGTGTGTGTGTGTGTGTGTGTGTATGTGTGTGTGTGTGTGTGAGAGAGAAAAAATAGATAGAGAGAGAGAGAGAGAGAGAGAGAGAGAGAGAGAGAGAGAGAGAGCATGTATGCGTGCATTTGTCTGTGCGTGCGTGTGTGTGTGTGTGTGTGTGTGTGTATGTGTATGTGCACCTGTGTCACCGATATGTCATAGCACCTGCGCATGTTTGTGTGTACTAAACTAATTTCCATTCAGGCAGGTCTACACAGGTGTCTGTCAGCATATGAGTGTTACAGTCCATGTGGTGTGCTCTTCACTGTGTGCCAACACAGATTCCATTTACAAATCTTCAAAACAATGTATGTACATAAGTCTTTGATAAAACACATTAACCTGGTTTCACAAAACTGCTATTAAAAATAGCTTCC